>NC_041384.1:758702681-758726291 GCF_002162155.2 Triticum dicoccoides
GCGGTGGGAGGAGTGCTGCCGGCGGAGGAGGGGGGAGGGTGCGGCCGCAGGCGGAGGGAGGAGGGCGTGGTGGGAGGAGGAGGGTGGAGGGCGCGGTGGGAGGAGGAGGGACGGAAGGAGGCAGTACCTCGGTGGCGGATGGACGACGGCGGCGGCGGCGGCGACGAACGACAATGGTTATCGGCGCAGGCGAGAGTGACTGAGAGGGAGAGTGAGTGTGAGAGAGGGTCGGCCGCGTGGTGATAAGGTAGGGTTAGTAGTTGCGCGGGTATGAAAAAGCGCTACAGGTAAGGAGAATAGCGGTAGCGCGGTACAGTGTAAGGCGCTACTGCTATAACTAGCTGGACGGCGAGGTCATGGCAATTAGAGCAGTAGCGCGATTTAGATATGACGCACTACTACTATTTTTCTTTCAGCAGCGCATTTTTCCGGCACGCGTTGTTGCTAAATAGCAGTAGCGTCGTATTTTGAAAAGCGCTGCTGGTAATATTCTGTGTATAAGGTTTTCCCTAGTAGTGGGATCAACGTATATCGTTATGCCAGTTGACCGATAAAGTTCTTCGTAGAATATGTAGGAACCAATATGAGCATCCAGGTTCCGCTATTGGTTATTGACCGGAGACATGTCTCGGTCATGTCTACATAGTTCTCGAACCCGTAGGGTCCGCACACTTAACATTCGGTGACGATCGGTATTATGAGTTTTATGTGTTTTGATGTATCGAAGGTAGTTCGGAGTCTCGTATTTCATCATGGACATGACGAGGAGTCTCGAAATGGTCGAGACATAAAGATCGATATATTGGACAGCTATATTCGGACACCGGAAGTGTTTCGGGTGATTTCGGAGAAAACGAGAGTGCTGGAGGGGTTACCGGAACCCCCCGGGGAAGTATTGGGCCTTAGGGGAGAGCGAGGGCAGCTTCCTAGGAGGTAGCGCCCCCCAAGGTGAGTCCGAATAGGACTAGGGAAAGGGGGCGTGGCCCCTCTTTCCCTCTCCCTCTCCCTCTCTTTCCTTCCCCCTTCCTCCTTCCTAGTAGGACTAGGAAATGATGAATCCTACTCCTACTAGGAGGAGGATTCCTCCTCTCCTTGGGCGCCACTAGGGCCGGCGAGCCTCCCCCTTGCTCCTTTATATACGGGGGCAGGGGGCACCCTAGGACACACAAGTTGATTGTTCCAAGCCGTGTGTGGTGCCCCCCTCCACCATAATCCACCTCGGTCATATTGTAGTGGTGCTTAGACGAAGCTCTCCCTCTAAGCTGTACTGGATCGTGAGTTTGCGGGACGTCACCAAGCCGAATGTGTGCAAATCGCGGAGGTGTCGTACCTTCGGTGTTGGGATCGGTCGATCGTGAAGACGTACAACTACATCAACCACGTTATCATAACGCTTCCGCTTACGGTCTATGAGGGTACGTAGACGACACTCTCCCCTCTCGTTTCTATGCATCACCATGATCTTGCGTGTGCGTAGGAAGTTTTTTGAAATTACTGCATTCCCCAACATCTAGTGTATTAATTCATGGAAAAACGGAGTAATGCAATAAGAACAGTGACATGATGTAGAAAAGATCTATTTTTGTAGGAATAGACCCCATCTTTTTATCCTTAATGGGAACGATACATGTGTGTCATGTCTCCTTCTATCACTGAGATTGGGCACCACAAGATCGAACCCATCACAAAGCACCTCTTCCCATGGCAAGAAAAATAGATCTAGTTGGCCAAACCAAAACAAAGGTTCGGAGAAGAAATATGAGGCTATAAAAATCATGCATAAGAGAGTTCAACAAAGACTCAATTAATATTCATGGATAGAACTGCTCATAAACTCACAATTCATCGAATCCCAAAAAACACACCGCAAAAGGTTATTACATTAAATAGATCTCCAAGAACATGAAGGAGAACATTGTATTGAAGATCAAAAAGAGATGAGAAGCCATCTAGCTATTGCCTACGGACATCTAGGTCTGTGGTGAACTACTCACGCATCATCGGAGGGGCAAGGGTCACTACTAAGGAAAACCTTATACACAGAATCTTAGCAGCAGCGAGGTTTAAAAACAAATGCTACTGCTAATTAGTAGTAGCAAGCTTCAGAAGAACGCGCTACTAATATCCCAGTAGTAGCATCGCTCTAGGTGAAACGAGCGCTACTACTACAATTGCCACGGTGTTGCCTCCAGGCTAGATATAGCAGTAGCGCCCTTCTCCTGGAGGCGCTACTGCTAAAGTACTTAGTAGCAGCGTTTTTCTTTAAAACTCGCTGCTGCTAAGTATCATCCCCTCTTGCAACTAATTATGTTTAGTCCCATACTGCTAAGCGAACAAGGTGCTTACCACCTTAAATATGTTACTTCTCAAACTATCTCGAGCACTTGGTCTTCATTGAACTGTATGTGTAGGATTTGTGGCTGCAATATGATTCTTCGCCTGTGCCTATACAGGTATGGTGAGGATAGATACGTCTCCAACGTATCTATAATTTTTGATTGCTCCAGGCTATATTATCTACTGTTTTGGATTATATTGGGCTTTATTTTCCACTTTTATATTATTTTTGGGACTAACCTATTAACTGGAGGCCCAGCCCAGAATTGCTGTTTTTTGCCTATTTCAGTGTTTCAGATAAAAAGAATATCAAACGGAGTCCAAACGGAATAAAATCTTCGGGAACATGATTTTCTCACCGAACGTGATCCAGGAGACTTGGACCCTGCTCCAAGGAATAATAGAGGCGGTCACGAGGGTGGGGGGCGCCCCCGCCCCTCTAGGGCACGCCCCTGCCTCATGGGCCCCTCGTTGCTCCTCCAGCGTACTTCTTCCTCCTATATATACACACGTACCCCCAAACGATCAGAACAGGAGCCAAAAACCTAATTCCACTGCCGCAACTTTCTGTATCCACGAGATCCCATCTTGGGGCCTATTCTGGAGCTCCGCCGGAAGAGGTCCGTCATCACGGAGGGCTTCTACATCATCATAGCCTCTCCCATGAAGTGTGAGTAGTTTACCTCAGACCTTCGGGTCCATAGTTAGTAGCTAGATGGCTTCTTCTCTCTCTTTGAATCTCAATACAAAGTTCTCCCCCTCTCTTGTGGAGATCTATTCGATGTAATCTTATTTTTGTGGTGTGTTTGTTGAGACCGATGAATTGTGGGTTTATGATCAAGTCTATCTATGAATAATATTTGAATCTTCTCTGAATTCTTTTATGTATGATTGGTTATCTTTGCAAGTCTCTTCGAATTATCCGTTTGGTTTGGCCAACTAGTTTGGTAGTTCTTGCCATGGGAGAAGTGCTTAGCTTTGGGTTCGATCTTGCGGCGTCCTTACCTAGTGACAGAAGGGGCAGCAAGGCACGTATTGTATCGTTGCCATCGAGGATAACAAGATGGGGTTTATTTCATATTGCATGAATTTATCTCTCTACATCATGTCATCTTGCTTAAGGCGTTACTCTGTTTTTAACTTAATACTCTAGATGCATGCTGGATAGCGGTCGATGAGTGGAGTAATTGTAGTAGATGCAGAATCGTTTCGATCTACTTGTCACGGACGTGATGCCTATACACATGATCATGCCTAGATATTCTCATAACTATGCTTAATTCTGTCAATTGCTCAACAGTAATTTGTTCACCCACCGTAGAATACTTATGCTCTTGAGAGAAGCCACTACTGAAACCTATGGCCCTCGGGTTTATTCTCATCATATAAATCTCCATCACTTTGATCTTGCTTTGCTTTTTTACTTTTCCTTTACTTCTTAATTTTCATATTTATACCAAAAATACAAAAAATATTATATCTATCAGATCTCACTCTCATAAGTAACCGTGAAGGGATTGACAACCCCTAATCGCGTTGGTTGCGAGTAGCTATCGCTTTGTGAAGGTACGAGGGACTTGAGCGTGGGCTCCTACTGGATTGATACCTTGGTTCTCAAAAACTGAGGGAAATACTTACGCTACTCTGTTGCATCATCCCTTCCTCTTCGGGGAAAACCAACACAAGCTCAAGACGTAGCAAGGATTCATGTTGACTATTTAGATTCCACACTAAAAGATCAATGATGACCAATGTCTATTTTTGATGTTTTTACATGCTTAGCCTTAGCAGTAGCATTTTTTCAGGACAAAGCGCTACTGATATTGGGCATAGCAGTAGCGCTCTCCCTGTACCCGCGCTACTGCTACAGCAAAACAAAACACACGACATAGCCCCCCGCACGCTCATCTCTCAATCGTCCCCCTCCGCCCGACGCTGGCAGCTGCGGTTAGTGTTTCTCCTCCGCCACCGCGCGCCACTGCCACCGCCGCTGCAGGTAATGCTCCTCCCCCTCTCACCGCCCCTCTACTAGCTGCTCCTCCCCACTCTCGCCCCCACTCTGTCACTGATATGTCTCCGTCGTATCAACTTTTCCAAACACTTTTGGCCTTGTTTTGGACTCTAACTTGCACGATTTGAATGGAACTAACCCGGACTGACGTTGTTTTCAGCAAAATTGCCATGGTGTTATTTTTTTTGCAGAAATAAAAGTTCTTGGAATGACCTGGAAATCAACGGAGATTATTTTTGGAATATATAAAAAATACTGGCGAAAGAATCAAGGCCAGGGAGCCCACACCCTGTCCACGAGGGTGGGGGGCGCCTACCCCCTAGGCCTGCCCCCCTGCCTTGTGGCCCCCCTGGTGCTCCTCCGACCTCAACTCCAACTCTATGTATTCGTGTTCGGGGAGAAAAACATCAGGGAGAAGGATTCATCATGTTTTATGATACGGAGCCACCGCCAAGCCCTAAAATCTCTCGGGAGGGCTGATCTAGAGTCCGTTCGGGGCTCCGGAGAGGGGAATCCGTCGCCATTGTCATGATCAACCTTCCTCCATCACCAATTTCATGATGTTCACCGCCGTGCATGAGTAATTCCATTGTAGACTTGCTGGACGGTGATGGGCTGGATGAGATTTATCATGTAATCGAGTTAGTTTTGTTAGGGTTTGATCCCTAGTGTCCATTATGTTCTGAGATTGATGTTTCTATGACTTTGGTAAGCTTAATGCATGTCACTAGGGCCCGAGTGCCATGATTTCATATCTGAACCTATTATGTTTTCATGAATATATGTGAGTTCTTGATCCTTTCTTGCAAGTCTATAGTCACCTATTATGTGTTATGATCCGTTAACCCTGAAGTGACAATAAGCAGGATACTAACCGGTGATGACCGTTGTTTGAGGAGTCCATGTATTCACTATGTGTTAATGCTTTGGTCCGGTACTCTATTAAAAGGAGGCCTTAATATCCCTTAGTTTCCAGTAGGTGATACGTCTCCAACGTATCTATAATTTTTGATTGCTCCATGCTATATTATCTACTGTTTTGGACATTATTGGGTTTATTATCCACTTTTATATTATTTGTGGGACTAACCTATTAACCGGAGGCCCAGCCCAGAATTTCTGTTTTTTGCCTGTTTCGAAGAAAAGGAATATCAAACTGAGTCCAAACGGAATGAAACCTTCGAAAACGTGATTTTCTCATCAGATAAGATCCAGGAGACTTGGACCCTCCATCAAGAAAGCCACGAGGCGGTCATGAGGGTGGAGGGCGCCCCCACTAGGGCGCGCCCCCCTGCCTCGTGGGCCCCTTGAAGCTCCACCGACGTACTTCTTCCTCCTATATATATCCACGTACCCCCAAACGATTAGACACAGAGCCAAACACCTAATTCCACCGCCGCAACTTTCTGTATCCATGAGATCCCACCTTGGGGCCTGTTCTGGAGCTCCACCAGAGGGGGCATCGATCACGGAGGGCTTCTACATCATCATCCAAGCCTGTCCGATGAAGTGTGAGTAGTTTACTTCAGACCTACGGGTCCATAGTTAGTAGCTAGATGGCTTCTTCTCTCTTTTTGGATCTCAATACAATGTTCTCCCCCTCTCTCGTGGAGATCTATTCGATGTAATCTTCTTTTTACGGTGTGTTTATTGAGACCGATGAATTGTGGGTTTATGATCAAGTATATCTATGAATAATATTTGAATCTTCTCTGAATTCTTTTATGTATGATTTGTTATCTTTGCAAGTCTCTTCGAATTATCAGTTTGGTTTGGCCTACTAGATTGGTTGTTCTTTCCATGGGAGAAGTGCTTAGCTTTGGGTTCGATCTTGCGGTGTCCTTTCCTAGTGACAGAAGGGGCAGCAAGGCACGTATTGTATCGTTGCCATCGAGGATAACAAGATGGGGTTTTTATCATATTGCATGAAACTATCCCTCTACATCATGTCATCTTGCTTAAGGCGTTACTCTGTTTTTAACTTAATACTCTAGATGCATGCTAGATAGCGGTCGATGAGTGGAGTAATAGTAGTAGATGCAGAATCGTTTCGGTCTACTTGTCTCGGACGTGATGCCTATATACATGATCATACCGAGATATTCTCATAACTATGCTCAATTCTCTCAATTGCTCAACAATAATTTGTTCACCCACCGTAGAATACTTATGCTCTTGAGAGAAGCCACTAGTGAAACCTATGGCCCCCGGGTCTCTTTCTCATCATATCAATCTCCATCACTTTATTATTGCTTTGCTTTTACTTTTTACTTTGTATCTCTATACCAAAAATACCAAAAATATTACTTATCATCTCTATCAGATCTCACTTTCGTAAGTGACCGTGAAGGGATTGACAACCCCTAAGCGCATTGGTTGCGTTGAGCTATTGTTTTTGTGTAGGTACGAGGGACTTGTGCGTAGCCTCCTACTGGATTGATACCTTGGTTCTCAAAAACTAAGGGAAATACTTACGCTACTTTGCTGCATCATCCTCTCCTCCTAGGGGAAATCCAACGCAGTGCTCAAGAGGTAGCAAGAAGAATTTCTGGCGCCGTTGCCGGGGAGTCTGCGCAAAAGTCAACATACCAAGTACCCATCACAATCCCTATCTCCCGCATTACATTATTTGACATTTGCCACTTGTTTTCCTGTCCCCCCCCCCAATTCACCCTTGCCGTTTTATTCGCCCTCTCTCGCTTTCCGCTTGCCTTTCTTCCGCTATGTCTGAATCAAAAAGGGTTGGGGGTTCTTTCCAGAGTTTTAGTACTTTGGACAACCTCTCTATCCTCGCTAAACTTATAAATAAGGATACTATGAAAAAACCTACTGAAGTTATAAATGAGAGGCTTAATAATTTTGATGAAGATGATTCTGGAATTTTTCGTTATTTACTTGATGAATCTTTGAAAGATGCTTGGTATAGACTATTAAAGATCAGGGCTAGCTATGTTCCTCAATATCAAATTGAAGTTTACATAAAAAGCTTTTATATTGCCCTTCCTTCTTCTTTTAAGCATGTATTAGATTCTATATTTGAAGAAGGTTTCCTTGAAAGGGATGTCGTAGACACTTATGAAAAAATGAAAACTATATTTGGGCACCCCATGAATGAGAAAGTTGAATCTACATCTCTTTTGCTGTCTTACCAAAATGAATCTATTAAAGAGATAAAGAGATAAACTTCTGTAACATGCTTAATCTCTCTTCTAGCATTAATAGCCATGTGCTTTATCAAAATAGAAGGATTAATTCTATAGATAGCAAGTTTGCTCTTTTCTTTCCTAATACCAAAGATGCCAATACCTAGATCTATTCTTGCTTGTTATGCCTAGCTAGGGGCGTTAAACGATAGCGCTTGTTGGGAGGCAACCCAATTTTATTTTTATTCCTTGATTTTTGCTCCTGTTTATTAATAAATAAATTATTTAGCCTCTGTTTTGGTTGTGTTTTTTGTGTTTAATTAGTGTTTGTGCCAAGTAGAACCATTGAGAAGACTTGGGGAAAGTCTTGTTGAACTTGCTGTAAAAAACAGAAACTTTAGCGCTCACGAGAACTGCTGCCATTTTTATTTGCAGAGTGCTATTTCGTTAATTATTTTTTGAAGATTATTAATATATAAATTACTGACGTCCAGAAATTTATTTTAAAATTTTTTGGGTTCCAGATCTTGCGCTAGATACATATTACTACAGACTGTTCTGTTTTTGACAGATTCTGTTTTTCATGTGTTGTTTGCTTATTTTGATGAACCTATGGCTAGTAAAATAGTTTATAATCCATAGAGAAGTTGGAATACAGTTGGTTTAACACCAATGAGTTCATTACAGTACCTTGAAGTGGTCTTTTGTTTTCTTTCGCTAACGGAGCTCACTAGTTTTCTACTTTAAGTTTTGTGTTGTGAAGTTTTTCAAGTTTTGGGTAAAGATTTGATGGATTATGGAACAAGGAGTGGCAAGAGCCCAAGCTTGGGGATGCCCATAGCACCCCCAACATAATCTAAGGACACCTAAAAGCCAAAGCTTGGGGATGCCCCGGAAGGCATCCCCTTTTTCATCTACTTCTATTGGTAACTTTACTTGGAGCTATATTTTTATTCACCACATGATATGTGTTTTGCTTGGACCGTCTTTTATGATTTGAGTCTTCGGTTGTTAGTTTACCACAATCATCCTTTCTGTACACACCTTTTGAGAGAGCCATACATAATTTTGAATTTGATAGAACACTCTATATGCTTCACTTATATCTTTTGAGTTATATAATTTTGCTCTAGTGCTTCACTTATATCTTTTAGAACACGGTGGTGGATTTGTTTTATAGAAACTATTGATCTCTCATGCTTCAATTAGATTATTTTGAGAGTCTTAATAGCATGGTAATTTGCTTAAAATAATAATATGCTTGGTATTCAAGATTTGTAAAACTTTCTTTTGAGTGCGTTGAATACTAAGAAAAAATTAATGCTTGATAATTGTTTTTAGATATGAGGATGGTGATATTAGAGTCATGCTAGTTGAGTAGTTGTGAATTTGAGAAATGCTTGTGTTAAAGTTTGTGATTCCCATAGCATGCATGTATGGTGAACCGTTATGTGAAGAAGTCGGAGCATGATTTATTTATTGATTGTCTACCTTATGAGTGGCGGTCGGGGACGAGCGATGGTCTTTTCCTACCAATCTATCCCCCTAGGAGCATGCGCGTAATACTTTTCTTTGATTACTTCTAGATTTTTGCAATAAGTATATGAGTTCTTCATGACTAATGTTGAGTCCATGGATTATACGCACTTTCCTTCCTTCCACCATTGCTAGCCTCTCTAATACCGCACACTTTTCGCCGGTATCATACACCCACCAAATACCTTCCTCAAAACAGCCACCATACCTACCTATCATGGCATTGCCATAGACATTCCGAGATATATTGCCATGCAACTTTCCACCGTTCCGTTCATTATGACACGCTCCATCATTGTCATATTGCTAGCATGATCATGTAGTTGACATCGTATTTGTGGCAAAGCCACCGTTCATAATTGTCGGTGTACTAGAGTAGGGGTACCCTAGTATACCGAACTTGTGCACGGGCAGTCGCAGCGTCCCGCGGCAAGGCTTGCCGGGTGACTGCCAAGGTCCTCCGTGGTTCCTTTGGAGCCATTCAAGAACAAAGTTTCCAAGCCAAGGAGACAACACCCCGGCAAAAGGAGCTTGCCGGGAAGGCCAACCAAGGCAAGGCGCTTAAGGAGACAAGACCCCGGCAAGAGGAGCTTGCCGGGAAGGCCACTCAAGGCATCTCAAGAAACTTGCCGCGGCGCACCTCGTGCCCCGGCAAGGCCCGGTGAGCGACAAGCTCCCGGACGCGACAAGACAACGACCGCGGCAAGGTGCTTGCCGCGGCAAGCCACCACTCCGCGCCCGCGCTCCAGCACATCCACCAACGTGTTGCTCTGGGACCCTTCCGGGTGTACGTGGCGGGAGGCTGTGCAGCCAGGGGTGCGCGGTGGCAAGCGGCGCTGACAAGATTGCCATCGTGGCGAGCAGTGGCGTCCCTGACGGTCCCTTTTGCACTGTTTAGGCAACATAGACGGGCATTTAATGCCCTTGTCCCCTGCCGTCAGGGTTAGGTATGATACACTGTAGCAGGTAGCTGTGCCTACCGCAGCACCTTTCCATTTTTACCCCTGTCTACGTTGCCACCTGTCGGTGACCCCTTGAGCATATAAAAGGAGGCCCATGCGCAACTTAGAGGGGGTTAGCTGATTCAAGTTAGCTAGCTCAGGGAACACTCACGCTCGGTTTAGTTAGCCACTGGTGTGTACTGTGCACTCCGCGCTCCCAAGCAAGAAATCAATACAAACCACAAAGCAGGAGTAGGGTTTACGCATCCATGCGGCCCGAACCTGGCTAAACTGCTCGCGTGCCTCGCCTCGATCCGCTCTTCGCACGACCTCCGCCCTCACCGAATCGAAAGGGACTCGGCCCGCCGGTCCCATAGGTATTCGTGGATCAGTCCCCCGACATCTTTGGCGCGCCAGGTAGGGGGCGTCGAGATTGTGCGAACCAGGTCCGGCGTTCACGCGAGCTAGATCTTCATCATCTTCATCAACATGCCGCCGAAGAAGAAGGTTTCGGAGGCAGCTACTCTGTCCGCGCCGAACCCACCACCGCCGGAGCAAACGGTTGGTGGGGCGGACGCCGGCGGAAGAACGGGCGTCGATGAGGGAGCTCACGGTGCTGCCAGGTCCAAGGACAAGACTGCGTTGCCCATCGATGGCGTGGCCGGCTCCCACAATGACCGGGCGCACTCCAAGACCTCGGCGTCCGTGCATGCACCGCGCCCATCTCAGGAAGCGCGGGACCGGCAGCGTCATGGTACTCACGGTACCATGCGTTTGCTGGACCAAGATCGAGCTGGTGGGTCCCGGAGTGCTCAAGACCAGCATGTACGCCAACATGCTGGCATGAGCGAGGCACAGTCGCCTGGACGGGATACTGCTCCTTCTAACATAGTTAGAAGTCCGAGCATATCTCGCTCCTCGCACCGTTCGCCACCGCCACCCGCCACTGCCGCAGAAGCTTTGGCGCGAGCTCAACTGCTCCTGGACTACCCTCCAGCGCCGGACAAGATCGACGACTGGAGGGCCACCATTCGGAGTTTCACCGGCTTCCCCAACGGCGACGCCCAACGGCAACCGAGCATGTCGCAGCCGCGGCAAGTCAGCCAGGCACAAGCCGGTGGCGACAAGACCGGTGGGGGTGCAACCACTATGCACTCTCCGCCCCGAAGGCCAAGATCGCCGACTCGCCGGATCCACCTCGACAGCGACTCCACCGCGTCATCAGATCCACAAGCTCGTCGCAATCAGTGCCAAGTTCTTCACGAACGACAACAAGAAGACGCTCGTACTCGCATCGAGCGCCGAAGAGAAGCGCGACGTCAATCAGACCAGCGCGCTGGGCCTTCTGTTGACATGCATGCGCCAGGGGAACCAGGCGACTTGTCGTACGCGGTAGGTTGCCCTGCGTTTACTCGTGAGCTGCGGCAAGTCCAGTGGCCCAGCATGAAGAACTTCAAGCCAGACGTACCAGAGAAGTACGACGGCAAGTCGCATCCGTCGGAGTTCCTCAGCATCTACACCATCGCGGTGCAGGCTGCCGGGGGACGGGACGACAAGATCCTTGCCAACTACTTCCCGCTGGTGCTCAAGCCCAACGTCAGGTCCTGGCTCATGTACTTGCCGGATAACTCCATATCCTCCTGGGCAGACCTTTGCCATCAGTTTGTCAGCGCCTTTACAGGCGGCCACAAACCTCATGGCCAAGAAAGTGACCTTCATCTGCTCGCCCAGCAGGAAGGAGAGCCTCTGCACAAGTACATTCAGAGATTCAGCCGTGTACAACACAACATCCCAGATGTCCACCCTGCCGCGGTCATCAGCGCGTTTCATTAGAAAGTGCGTAACCGCAGGATGCGGGAGGAGATGGCGATGTGCAAGATCAGAGACGTCAGTGAGCTATATGCCCTGGCCGACAAGTGTGCACGTGCTGAGGAAGGGAGGAGACTCCCCGGAGATAATATAGGAGCAGGAGGATCTGACAGTGAGGATGCTGCCCCGGCAAAGAAAAACCAGTGGCGGAACAGGAAGAAGAAAGGCAAAGATGTACTAGTCGTTGAGCAGTCCGGCAACGAAGGTGGCGCCAATAAAGCCAAAGTTGGTAGCTCCGGCAAGGAGATTGCCGCATGCACCAACTGCCAGGCTGTGGCGGCCGCCGACAAGCAAGACGGCTCCGACAAGCAGTACTGCAAGATCCACCGCACCAAGGGCCATGACCTCCAGAGCTGCAAGAAGGTCGAGCAGCTTGTCCAGCAACAAAAGGCTGAATACGAGCGGCGCGACAAGGAGAGGGCCCAAGGCGGCGATGGAGAATCCGGCAAGAAGCACACCGGCCGGGGAGGACACCGCGGCAAGGCCAAGCAGCGGCAAGGAGACAGACCTCCCCGCGGCCGCGACAAAGACGAATATGACAACGACGACGAAGACATGGAGGATGTCGAGACCAGTGAGCAGGAGTTCCAGAAAGCCACAGAGGTCTTGTGCGTTGACGGTGGTGCTTCTCTGCATACTTCGCACCGCTAGCTCAAGCAGTGGGTGCGGGAAGTCATTGCAGCGGAACCACCCGTCGAATCACGCAAGCTTCTGAAATGGTCCAGCACGCCTATCATCTTTGATATTGAGGACCACCCTGATCGCACAACTGCAGTCGGGTGCTTGCCGATGTTGGTTTCACCAACTATCCGCAACCTCAACGTCACTAAGATGGTAGTTGACGGCGGGGCCGGCTTGAACCTGATCTCCTCCGCTGTACTCCAGAAACTCCAAATCCCTGACAGCGAGCTCGAAGAGACCGGCACATTCCAAGGAATCAACCCGGGAAGGAGCAAGCCGAAGGCGAAGGTCACGTTGCCAGTAACGTTTGGCAGCGAGCTGAACTTCAGGACTGAGAGGGTCACTTTTGACGTTGCCGATATTCCATTGCCTTACAATGGGATACTTGGCCGTCCAGCACTCGCCAAGTTCATGGCAGCCTCTCACTATGCATACAACATGCTAAAGATGCCAGGCCCGATAAGCGTCATCTCCGTCTCCGGCGATAAGAAGGATGCCCTTATCTGCGCCGACAAGATATACCGGGAAGCGGCAGCCGCAACAGACCGCAAGTCACTTGCCGCTGAAGCTCCCGGGGGGAAGAAGACCAAGTCCAGCAAGAGTTCGGATGCCCACTCCGGCAAGCGCACCCCTTCGGAGTGCTGCGCTGCCGTCGAGGACGCACCATCGAGCTCTACCGGCAAGTGTAAGAAGACGATGGCAGCTCCGCCAGAGACGAAGAAGGTGTCCGCCAAGGAGGACGGCACTGGTGGTACCTTCACCAACAGTGCCACTCTCGACCCTAAATAGGAAAGCACGCTCGTTGCTTTCCTGCGCGCGAATGTCGACGTGTTTGCGTGGCAACCGTCTGACATCCCCGATGTTCCCAGGAAAGTGATTGAGCACCACCTTGCCATTTGTCCTCATGCGCGGCCCGTCAAGCAGGAGGTCAGGAAGCAGGCAGTGGAGCGCCAAGAATTCATTGCAGAAGAGATCAAGAAATTGGAAGCAGCAGGCCTTGTCAGAGGAGTGCTCCATCCTACATGGTTGGCCAATCCTGTAGTCGTGCGCAAGGCAAACGGGAAATGGAGACTTTGTATCGATTTTACCGATGTTAACAAAGCTTGTCCCAAAGACCCATTTCCTTTGCCGCGCATTGACCAGATTGTTGACTCCACAGCCGGATGTGATTTGCTTTCATTTCTTGACGCATACTCGGGATATCATCAGATCTTCATGGCAGAAGAGGATGAGGAGAAGACTGCATTTATTACTCCATGTGGCACGTACTGTTTCGTACGGATGCCTTTCGGATTAAAAAATACTGGTTCAACATTTGCAAGAGTAGTCCATGCCGCCCTTGAGCCGCAAATACACAGAAATGTGGAGGCCTACATGGATGATATAGTGGTCAAGAGCAAGGACAGGGCAACTCCGATTCAAGATTTGGATGAAACCTTTGCAAATCTGCGCAAGATCAGCCTCAAGCTCAACCCAGAGAAGTGTCTGTTTGGAGTCCCTTCCGGCAAGCTTCTCGGGTTCTTCGTATCTCAGCTGGGAATTGAAGCCAATCCCGACAAGATCAAGGCCATTGAGCAGATTGAAGCACCAAAGCGCGTCAAGGATGTACAAAGACTTGCCGGTTGCGTGGCTGCTCTCAGCAGGTTTATCTCTAGGTCTGCTGAGCGCGCCCTGCCGTTTTTCAAACTATTGAAAAAGGCAGGTCCAATGAAATGGACTCCGGAAGCGGAGGCTGTGCTGCAAGACTTGAAGAGATACCTGTCCTCCGCTCCAACACTTGTCGCACCTAAGCCACAAGAGAAGTTGCTGCTGTACATAGCGGCAACCAATCAAGTGGTTAGTGCTGCGTTAGTAGCGGAGAGGGAGGCAGATGACGAGCCAGCAACCACGGCAGGCGCATCCAGCGACAAGCAGGGGGCTTCCCCAACAAGCTCTGGTCCCGACAAAGATGAATCTGCGCAGATGCACGAGGAAATACAGAAGAAAATGGTGCAGTGCCCAGTTTACTTTGTGAGCTCCCTTCTGCAAGGGGCTAGGTCAAGGTACTCTGGCGTGCAGAAATTGCTTTTCGGCCTCCTCATGGCCTCGAGAAAGCTGCGCCATTACTTCCAAGCACATGAGATCACAGTTGTCACTCGCTTTTCGCTGAAGAGGATACTACAGAATCCAGAAGTGACATGCAGGATTGTTGAGTGGGCACTGGAATTGTCGAGCTTTGGCCTTAAGTTTGAGAGTACTTCAACTATCCAAAGCAGAGCATTGGCAGAATTCATAGCAGAATGGACGCCAACACCAGATGAAGAAATTCCAGAAACAAGCATCCCCGTCAAGGAAGCAAGCAAAGAGTGGCTGATGTACTTTGATGGTGCCTTTTCGCTGCAAGGCGCCGGTGCTGGCGTGCTGCTCATCGCACCCACCGGAGAGCACCTCAAGTACATAGTCCAGATGCACTTTCCCAAGGAGCAAGCGACAAACAATACTGCAGAGTATGAAGGTTTGCTTGCCGGTCTCAGGATCGCGGCAGACCTTGGGATCAAGAAGCTCATTGTCAGGGGTGACTCGCAGCTTGTCGTCCACCAAGTGAACAAGAATTATCAGAGTCCATTGATGGAAGCCTACGTCAACGAAGTGAGAAAGCTAGAAGAGCACTTTGACGGCCTACGGATGGAGCATGTTCCAAGAGTACAGAACGACATTGCCGATGGCCTGTCAAAGTGCGCCGCACTTAAGTTACCTGTGGAACCAGGGATCTTTGTGCTCAAGCTGACTCAACCATCCGTAACGCCATCAACTGGACAGAGCAAGAAGAGGAAGTTGATTTCTGGTGACTATTTTCCGGCAGAGCTTCCCGAAGCCGCCGCCAAGAAGGTCCCCAAGATCAACGCCAAGAGCGCTGAGGGGCAATCTGCTCCGGCAAACCCCAGGGTTTGTTCCGTTGAAGCAGAGGTTCCCGGCAAGTTTTGCTCCGGCAAGCTTGCCGGGGAACGTCAAGCTCCGGCAGAGCCGCAGGTTCTCGCCGTAGAAGCAGACGTTCCCGCAGCGACAGATTTGCCTTGCGCTGAGGAGCAGTCTGCTCGGCAAGCCCCAGGGTTTGTTCCGTTGAAGCAGAAGCTCCCGACAAGTTTTGCTCTGGCAAGCTTGCCGGGGAACGTCAAGCTCCGGCGAAGCCGCAGGTTCTCGCCGTAGAAGCGGATGTTCCCGCAGCAGCAGATTTGCATTTAGTCCTTGTTGTCGAGCCACAAGCTCCAGCGTGGGCATAGCAGATTGTCCATTTCCTTCAGACAGGAGAACTTCCCGAAGAGCAAGAAGAAGCGGAAAGAGTAGCCCGGCGGTCAAGTATGTACCAGTTTGTCGACAAGACACTGTACAGAAGAAGACTCAACGGTGTGAAATTGAAGTGTATTCACCGGGAAGATGGACAAAACCTGTTGGCAGAGATACATGGAGGCATATGTGGTCACCACATTGGTGCAAGAGCACTTGCCGGCAAAGCTTTCCGGCAAGGTTTCTTTTGGCCGACAGCCCTCCAGGATGCAACTGCACAAGTAACCAAGTGTGAAGCGTGCCAGTTCCATTCCAAACAGATACACCAACCAGCTCAAGCTCTCCAGACGATCCCTTTATCCTGGCCATTTTCAGTCTGGGGGCTCGATATCCTCGGCCCCTTTCCCCGAGCAGTCGGGGGCTTTGAGTACTTGTACGTTGCAATCGACAAGTTCACAAAGTGGCCGGAAGTGGAACCAGTGAGGAAGGTGACAACACAGTCAGCAGTCAAGTTCTTCAGGTCGATTGTTTGCCGCTTCGGGATCCCCAACACGATAATCACCGACAACGGTACACAATTCACGAGCCGCAGCTTCATGCAGTACGTCCAAGATCTTGGCGCCAAGGTCTCCTTCGCTTCTGTTGCTCACCCGAGAAGCAACGGTCAAGCGGAGAGGGCAAATGCTGAAGTGCTGCGCGGGCTCAAGACCAGAACTTTCGACAGGCTGCACAAGTGCGGAAGAAACTGGATCGAGGAGCTGCCGGTGGCTCTTTGGTCGATCAGGACGACGCCAAATCGAGCCACTGGCCAGACACCTTTCGCTCTAGTCTATGGAGCAGAGGCAGTTATCCCCACGGAACTCGTAAACGGGTCACCTCGAGTGCTCGCTTATGATGAGCTCGAGCAAGAGCAGCTGCGACAAGGTGATGCGCTGCTCCTTGAGGAAGACCGTCTTCAGGCTGCTGTGCGAGCTGCTCGCTACCAGCAAGCTTTGCGCCGCTACCATAGCCGCAAAGTTAATGCCATAAGTCTCGAGGAAGACGACCTTGTTCTTCGGCGTGTTCAGTCCGCCAAAAATTCCAACAAGTTGACGCCGAAGTGGGAAGGCCCTTACCGGGTGAAACGAGTCACTAGGCCTGGCGCTGTCCGCCTTGAGACTGAAGATGGCATTCCGGTGAGCAACTCCTGGAACATTGAGCATCTTCGTAAGTTTTACCCGTAAGGCACGGTTGCCGGAACCTGTTCCGGCAACCACCTTTTGTACAAGTCTTGCCGCTGTTGCATGTAATCCTTTGTACAAAGCCGGGCGCAGACCCCGTGCATAAGTAAAGCTCGCGTGCTCAGCACATTTTGTCAATTTCAAGCTTTCTATTTTATGCATGTCTTATCTAACACTTTGTGCAGCACCTAAACCCCGGTAAGCAATAACGAGCCGTAAGGCTCCATATCTTTATTTTCTCTTCTTTCTTTTTTCTCAAGGAAAGAAAGGTTCCCTCGCCCGCAAGTTCGCCGGGGAGGAAAGGAGAAGACGATGGTATGGACCAGGCGTCGTTCAAGAAAGTTTCACCTTGCCGGGAAGCAAGCAACAGAAAAGCTAAGTTGCCAAAGTTTGAGCAATCAGATTTTTTAAATTTTAAGTTATCTCCCTTAAACGACCGCACTTTGTATGGAAAACCTGTGCGCGGAGGAACCAACTCGTAGCTAGTTGCGCCTTTACTTTGTTTCGAGTCCGCTAAACAACTTAAGTGAGCTGCTAGCGCCCTTACTTTGCTTCGAGTCCGCTCAGCAACTTAAGTGAGCCGCTAGCGCCCTTACTTTGTTTCGAGTTCGCTCAGCAACTTAAGTGAGCTGCAACTAGTTGCGACAAGGTTTCTTGCCGGTAGCGGCACCGCCAGCAGGATGCTGACGTCTGGCACTCAGCGCTCGTGGCCCAGGTGTCTGCATCGGCAAGTTCCCTAAAAGCGTAGGGTAAAAAGACATACAAAGGGAGGGATCAAGTAAAGGGAATAACATTGCAATCATTCCATAGAACAAAGCTATATTACAAAGATACCTTGTCGCAGCTCTAATAGATTGTTTTCATGACATGATAAACAGCAACAAGGAAAGAAGAAATGGGCGGCCTAATCTACGCGATCGCCTTCGACCCTCTTGATCCCGCTCACCTTGTCCACAATGGGTGCGACAAGGGCCTTGAGCTCCTCCAGATCAGCTTCCGGCGGCAAGGTCCTGAGGATATTGGTGAGGCAGATGCCTGGATTGCGGAAGGCCACCTTCATCAACACTTTCTGAAGAGCTCCCGCGCAGATCTTGCGCGACTCGTCGGCCAGCTGCTTGGGGATCCTTTCCCGGAGCCGCTGAAGGGCCGTCGCCACGCCCTTGAAGAACAGGATGAGCTTGGCGCTGGGTTGGAGGTTGTCGTCGGAGGGATACCCGAGATCTTCCATCCCCAGCTGCGCCAGCTCCTTGTCGATGTCTGTGGCGGTATTCACAAGACTCTCTATCCAGTGCGTCACAGTCTCCCTGAAGGCGTTCTGGGCGGCGGCAGCACTCTCCAGCAGCGCCTTGTCGGCCTTGATTTCCTCCTTCAAGGCCGCCTCCCGCTTCTTGGCGCTGTCCAGAGTCTTGGTCAAAGTGGTTAGCTTCAACTCAAGATCCACGTTGGAGACCTTGGCGGCGCTGAGCTCTCTGCCCTTCTCGGCGAGATCGGCTTCTAGCTGCGCCACCTTCATCTTCAACTCCTCCTTGGCGGCCTCGGTGGCGGCGGCGGCATCCTCTGCTTGTTTGAGGGCTTCACCGAGTTTTCCCTCGCGCGCGGCAAGCTCCTCCTCGTGGGAGTCGAGATTGACCTTCCGCTGCGCCAGTTCGCCCTCCTCCGTGGCTAGCTTCACAATGGCAAGACGCTGCCGCTCTTCGGCTTCGGCCTTCTCAAGGAGGAAGGCCTTCTGCGCTTCGGCAAGCTGCTCCCGCTCCTCCACCAGGGGTCGGAGGGCTTCCCGGTGGAAACCCCCAAGCTCTTCTGCGCGCTTTTTGATGTCAGCTCCCGCCTCGTGCCTCGCGGGATTCCAGCTTGGCTTGCCGCGCGCGGTAGAGCGACATCAACTTCCGCAGTAGCCGCTCTTCTTCGGGCTCATTGCTGCTGCTTGGCGCGTCGACCAGCGTCAGCCCCGCGGAGGCGAGCACTTCTCCATCGAAGATCTCCCCCTCGACCGGCGCCCTGGAGTTCGATGCCCAGGGAAGATTGATGAAGACGTCGTCGCCGGCCTTCAAGTAAACGCCCGGCTGGGGCTCCTCGGAGCTTGGCGCTGCGGCTTCGGCGGACGGGTCGGCGGTCGGTGTAGCGCCTGGCGCTCCTGCGGCCTCAGGGCCGTCAGTACGATCGCCAGACCCCTCGCCAGTTGCTGCGGCGGCACCCTTGGCGGCCCCGGCGCCGGCAGGATTGCCAGTGCCGGCTGCTTCTTCGGCGGCGACCTTGGTCTCCATCTGCTCCGCAGCGGATGGATCTGACGGCCGAAAAAGGGGAAAAGAGTCAAACAAAATCCAGCGAAAACCCAGAAAGATCAAGAAAAGAAGAAACCGAGGGAAGTTTTGAAGCAAAAGGAGTACCTGCACTAGGCTCTGCAGTTGTGGTCTCCGTCGTCGGGGGGCCGCTGGTGCTGTCTCTCGCCGGAGAACCCTCCCTTGCCGGAGACTTCTCCCTCACCGGGAAGCCTTCCCTTGTCGGAGAATTCTCCCTTGTCGGGGGATTCTCCCTTAGCTCCTGGTGGGGGTGCTCGGCTCCTACACAAGTCAACAAGCAGATATCAGCAAAGACAAGTACCCAAGCGTGCCTCGCAGCAGAAAGTAAATCATACACTTACGCTGGGGGCTGCCCTGGAGGAAAGTTGCCGGGTTCGGCAAGGTTGTCTCGGGCGCGCCACCTGCTGTTGAAGTGGGCTCGTCCTCGATGACGATCACCGGGACCTTGGCCCTCTTTGCCGCTCTCTGGGCCAGAGTCCTAAAGAGGGACAAGTTTAGAGACAAGCAAGTGAGATACAAGACAAACCAGCAAGAATTGAAGAAACGCAAGTACAACAAGAGAAGCTTACTCTTCTTCTTCTTCCTCGTCGGAGCTGAACGTGGAGAAGTCGAAGTCCGGCGCACGCCCGGTGCGAGGAGGCGGAGGAGAATCTTCCCTTGGCCGCTTGGAGGGAGCAGTGGCGGTGGTCTGAGACGACCCCGCTCTGGCTACCGGCGCGGCGTGAGCAGCGGCAGGAACTGAAGCAGTGGTCCGGCTAGACTCCGCTCCAGTTGCCGTCACCGCATGAGGCGCTCCCGCGGCAACGGTGGTTGCCGCGGTGGAGCGCGTCACACGGCGTGGCGACTGTTGACCCGCTTGCCGCTCCGCCACATCACCGGCCTTGCGGAGACGCCTTCTTGGTGGGGATGGAGGCTCTGCTTGCGGCGAGCTGCCTGAAGATGAGGAGGAAGAAGAGTTGATGTCCAGCGAACCGCTCGTATCCCTGGCGGGCTCGCTTGGCTCGGCGTCACGCCCGGCAAGCTCCTTCTTGCCGGCGGGCTCCCCTCGCTCGGCACGGCTTGCCGCCTCTGCTGCATCTGCCTCCTCCACGGTGAATCCAAAGTCACCCGCGGCTGCGGCTGCCGCCGCCTCTTCCACCAAAGTGGCGATGAGTGCAAGCTCCGCATCGGTGGTGTCGCGGGTGAGGCCCTTCTTCTCGTCAGAGCGGATCGGCACTTCCACCAAGTCATCGAAGAACTGCTGCACGACATCGTCTGCGGGCTCCTACCAAGTCGGCACAATTCCATGCGAGTCGCACTCCGGCATCATTGCACGGATGCGGTCGAGCGAGGAATTGTTGCACAGCGGAACGATACCCCCCCGGCAACCTGAAGACCTCGGGATGTTGGGGGTCATACTTGAAGAGCTCCTGAAGCATCGCGTTGAGCTCCAGGACTGTGAAGTTGTAATTGAGGCCCGGCCGCAGCCTCATGATATCTGCCGCATTCTTGAACTCCCAAGTAGGCCTCCCCCGTTTCTGCAGGGGGGCGATGCGGCGGCGAAGGAAGTCTGCGCCAACAGCGCCAACAGTTAGCCCGGCAAGCCTGAGACGCAGGATCCTGGTGACGGCAATCTTCAGCCTGTCATCTTCCGTGGCCACGTCACTCCAATCGCTGCCGCGCGCTACTGGGGTTTTGCGCCGGGTGGTGAATGGCTGCGGGTTCTCCTCGTCAATCCAGCACCAATCTGCCCTCCACTCCTCCCACTTGCCGCGGAATTCTCCCTCCAGATACGTCTCCTTCTTGCCGGGCCTTGAGATCCAGGCGATTCCGCTAGATAGAGGCTCCCCTCTCTCTACTCGGGGTATGAAGAAATGGCGGAAGAGGGCTACACTGCGGTGGACTCCGACAAAATTTTCGCAGAGATGTGCGAAAACTGCCACGGTCAGAATAGCATTGGGGGTGAAGTCAAGGAGGTGGAATCCGTAGGTATTCATGATGTCGCAGAAGAATTCAGAGAAGGGCGGGCAGAACCTGAAGTAGAAGAACAATGCGAAGAAGGGGTATCCGTTTGGGGCCTTCTTCCAAGCGGCGGCGGAGAGTACCTTCGTGCGCGGATGCGCGCGCGTCTCCGTCGACCAGAAAAGATAGTAGTTCTCCCTCAGCTCCTTCGCGCCAAGCTTGAGAGGGAAGACGGCCCGCTCCTTCCGCAGCGCCGCAAGCCGCTGCGCCTCGGTCGACTTCACGACCTTCCCCTTGTCAGCTTTTGGAGCCATGGCGGAAGCAGTGGAGGAGGTCGACGGCGTTGGTGGTGCTGGTGGCGATGTGGGGGCGGAGCGCTGCTCTCTCTCTCAGTTTTGGGAAGCGAGGGAGCGGCGGAGATTTCTGAGATTGGAACGGCAATGGGCAAATGGGCGAACTGCCCCTGTTTCCTCTGCTTATAAAGAGGGAGGGGGCGGACGTTTCGCATTTCTGAATAAAGAAACCACCCACGACCTCTCCCATGACGCCGCATTCAACGCGTGCCGTTCGGGGAGAGCGCGGTGGATACGGAGAGAGATACGGCGTAACCTAGGCCGCGCGTGCCCGTGCCCTGTTTTGGGCCTGGCCCAACAGCGCTCGGCACCGTGTATGGCCCAGGCCCGGGGGCTCCTGTCGGTGTACTAGAGTAGGGGTACCCTAGTATCCCGAACTTGTGCATGGGCAGTCGCAGCGTCCCGCGGCAAGGCTTGCCGGGTGACCGCCAAGGTCCTCCATGGTTCCTTTGGAGCCATTCAAGAACAAAGTGTCCAAGCCAAGGAGACAAGACCCCGGCAAAAGGATCTTGCCGGGAAGGCCAACCAAGGCAAGGCGCTTAAGGAGACAAGACCCCGGCAAGAGGAGCCTGCCGGGAAGGCCACTCAAGGCATCTCAAGAAACTTGCCGCAGCGCACCTCACGCCCCGGCAAGGCCCGGTGAGTGACAAGCTCCCGGACGCGACAAGACAACGACCGCGGCAAGGCGCTTGCCGCGGCAAGCCACCACTCCGCGCCCGCGCTCCAGCACATGCACCAACGTGTCGCTCTGGGACCCTTCCGGGTGTACGTGGCGGGAGGCTGTGCAGCCAGGGGTGCACGGTGGCAAGCGGCGCTGACAAGATTGCCATCATGGAGAGCAGTGGCGTCCCTGACGGTCCCTTTTGCACTATTTAGGCGACACAGACGGGCATTTAATGCCCTTGTCCCCTGCCGTGAGGGTTAGGTATGATACACTGTAGCAGGTAGCTATGCCTACCGCAGCACCTTTCCATTTTTACCCCTGTCTACGTTGCCACCTGTTGGTGACCCCCTGAGCATATAAAAGGAGACCCATGCGCAACGTAGAGGGGGTTAGCTGATTCAAGTTAGCTAGCTCAGGGAACACTCACGCTCGGTTTAGTTAGCTGCTGGTGTGTACTTTGCACTCCGCGCTCCCAAGCAAGAAATCAATACAAACCACAGAGCAGGAGTAGGGTTTTACGCATCCGTGCGGCCCGAACCTGGGTAAACTGCTCGCGTGCCTCGCCTCGATCCGCTCTTCGCACGACCTCCGCCCTCACCGAATCGAAAGGGACTCAGCCCGCCAGTCCCATAGGTGTTCGTGGATCAGTCCCCCGACAATAATTCTTTCATACATGTCACTCTTGATTCATTGCATATCCCGGTACACCGCTAGAGGCATTCATATAGAGTCATATTTTGTTCTAAGTATCGAGTTGTAATAGTTGAGTTTTAAGAAAAATAGAAGTGTGATGATCATCATTTTTAGAGCATTGTCCCAAGTGAGGAAAGGATGATGGAGACTATGATTACCCCACAAGTCGGGACGAGACTCCGGACAAAAAAATCAAAAAAAGAGAAAAAGATAGAAGGGACAATGTTACTATCCTTTTACCACACTTGTGCTTCAAAGTAGCACCATGATCTTCATGATAGATAGTCTCTCATTATGTCACTTTCATATACTAGTGGGAATTTTTCATTATAGAACTTGGCTTGTATATTCCAATGATGGGCTTCCTCAAAATGCCCTAGGTCTTCGTGAGAAAGCGAGTTGGATGCACACCCACTTAGTTTCTTTTAAGCTTTCATATACTTATAGCTCTAGTGCATCCGTTGCATGGCAATCCCTACTCACTCACATTGATATCTATTGATGGGCATCTCCACAGCCCGTTGATACGCCTAGTTGATGTGAGACTATCTTCCCCTCTTTTTGTCTTCTCCACAACCACCCTTCTATTCCATATATAGTGCTATATCCATGGCTCACGCTCATGTATTGCGTGAAGATCGAAAAAGTTTTGAAAAT
>NC_041384.1:758727118-758727890 GCF_002162155.2 Triticum dicoccoides
AGACCTACGGGTCCATAGTTAGTAGCTAGATGGCTTCTTCTCTCTTTTTGGATCTCAATACAATGTTCTCCCCCTCTCTCGTGGAGATCTATTCGATGTAATCTTCTTTTTGCGGTGTGTTTGTTGAGACCGATGAATTGTGGGTTTATGATCAAGTCTATCTATGAATAATATTTGAATCTTCTCTGAATTCTTTTATGTATGATTGGTTATCTTTGCAAGTCTATTCGAATTATCAGTTTGGTTTGGCCTACTAGATTGGTTGTTCTTGCCATGGGAAAAGTGCTTAGCTTTGGGTTCGATCTTGCGGTGTCCTTTCCCAGTGACAGAAGGGGCAGCAAGGCACGTATTGTATCGTTGCCATCGAGGATAACAAGATGGGGTTTTATCATATTGCATGAAACTATCCCTCTACATCATGTCATCTTGCTTAAGGCGTTACTCTGTTTTTAACTTAATATTCTAGATGCATGCTGGATAGTGGTCGATGAGTGGAGTAATAGTAGTAGATGCAGAATCATTTCGGTCTACTTGTCTCGGACGTGATGCCTATATACATGATCATACCTAGATATTCTCATAACTATGCTCAATTCTGTCAATTGCTCAACAATAATTTGTTCACCCATCGTAGAATACTGATGCTCTTGAGAGAAGCCACTAGTGAAACCTATGGCCCCCGGGTCTCTTTGTCATCATATCAATCTCCATCACTTTATTATTCCTTTGCTTTTACTTTTTACTTTGCATCTCTATACCAAAAATACCAAAA
>NC_041384.1:758728013-758728921 GCF_002162155.2 Triticum dicoccoides
TATTACTTATCATCTCTATCAGATCTCACTTTCGTAAGTGACCGTGTAGGGATTGACAACCCCTAAGCGTGTTGGTTGCATTGAGCTATTGTTTTTGTGTAGGTACGAGGGACTTGTGCGTAGCCTCCTATTGGATTGATACCTTGGTTCTCAAAAACTGAGGGAAATACTTACGCTACTTTGCTCCATCATCCTCTCCTCTTCGGGGAAATCCAACGCAGTGCTCAAGAGGTAGCAATAGGACCCCGCTACCACGGGAGGGTAGGACAAAAGATATCGTGCAAGTTCTTTTCCATAAGCACGTATGACTATATTAATAATACATTCCTACATTACATTAATGAATTGGAGATATTTCTGTGTCACCCTATGTTATAACTGTTTCATGATTGTTCGCATCCGACATAATTATCCATCACTGATCCGTTGCCTACAAGCTTTTCATATATTGTTCTTCGCTTATTTGCTTTTCCATTGCTACTGTTACAATCACTATAAAACCCAAAAATATTACTTTTGCTACCATTACTACTATTATCACTATAAAACCCAAAGTTATTAAGTTTCCAGGTGTGGTTGAATTGACAACTCAGCTGCTAATACCCGAGAATATTCTTTGGCTCCCCTTTTGTCGAATCAATAAATTTGGGCTGAATACTCTACCCTCGAAAACTGTTGCGATCCCCTAGACTTGTGGGTTATCAAGACTATTTTCTGGCACCGTTGTTGGGGAGCATAGCTCTATTCTTTGAGTCACTTGGGATTTATATCTGCTGATCACTATGAAGAACTTGAAAGATAAAAGAACTAAGATTTTTCGCTCAACTACGAGGGGAGGTAAGGAACTGCCATCTAGCTCTGCACTTGATTCACCGTCTGTTTTGAGTAAACTTGCGACACCTACTCCT
>NC_041384.1:758730049-758732794 GCF_002162155.2 Triticum dicoccoides
GGCTCTTTCTCTATCCTTCCTATCTTACACTACAAGTTACATGAGAAAGTCGGTTTACATCTATAGGCCTTAACTCGCCTTTGGGCCTTGGGCCTTCGTAAAGCGCCACCATCCTTACGTCATCATGGGCTTCTGATATTCTTGGAGTTAATCCGGATACTCCTGGTCGGTTTACGTCCAGTAGTAATATCCCCAACATTAGGCCCCAGATTAATTTGAACTTGTTCATGTCGATCTTCAACACTTCGAAAAATTCTTCCCTTGCATCTTCACCTTGATCTTGTAAACCGCCGTGACGTCATACTCCAGGATCATGTTAAATCGCCATGACATCATCTTGTTATTTAAAAATGATACATCTCACCTTCAGTTAATGAGCCTCCGACAATCGAGGCGACCGCTCCTGTTAGGTATCCAATATTTCGGCCCCTAGATTCTCGCGCCTGTTACCTCCCCCTTTATGTTATAAGTAGGGCCATGGGTCATTTCCTTTTTTTCCCTCTGTCTCTTCGCTTCTTCTTCCTCCTCGCGACGCCTCTGCACCGGAGCGCCGCCGCCGTCGCAGAGCTTCGCTTCCGCCTCTCCGTTGGCCGCTACATCGACCTGGTTGCTCCAGAGAGCCGCGGTGTACCTCCGCTGCTTCAACAGCCGATGTAAGTCCTTCCCTTTCCTCCTTTGTTGATCTACATAGGGTTTCATTGTTCATCGAAGTTCATCGAAGCTCCGGCACTGTTCTTCCCTGTTCCTCCTTAGTCCATGGATAAAAACCTCAAGCTTGATGTATTCCGTGTAATAGCTATAGCATTCCTTATCTTCTGTTATCAGAACAAACCCTTATGCGCATAAAAACTGATCTGGACCTTTGTGAACTGCTTCAGGACCTGATAACCCACAAGTATAGGGGATCACAACAGTTTTCGAGGGTAGAGTATTCAACCCAAATTTATTGATTCGACACAAGGGGAGCCAAAGAATATTCTCAAGTATTAGCAGCTGAGTTGTCAATTCAACCACACCTGGAAACTTAATATCTGCAGCAAAGTGTTTGGTAGCAAAGTAATATGATAGTGGTGATAACGGTAGCAAAAGGTAACAGTAGTAAAAGCAATGTTTTTGGTATTTTGTAGTGATGATAGCAATAGCAACGGGAAAGTAAATAAGCAAAGCACAATATATGGAAAGCTCGTAGGCAATGGATCGGTGATGGAGAATTATGCCGGATGCGGTTCATCATGTAACAGTCATAACCTAGGGTGACACAGAACTAGCTCCAGCTCATTGATATAATGTAGGCATGTATTCCGAATATAGTCATACGTGCTTATGGAAAAGAACTTGCATGACATCATTTGTCCTACCCTCCCATGGCAGCGGAGTCCTTACGAAAACTAAGGGATATTAAGGCCTCCTTTCAATAGAGAACCGGAACAAAGCATTAACACATAGTGAATACATGAACTCCTCAAACTACGGTCATCACCGGTAAGTATCCCGATTATTGTCACTTCGGGGTTAAGGGATCATAACACATAATAGGTGACTATAGACTTGCAAGATAGTTTCAAGAACACATAATTGATGAAACATAATAGGTTCAGATCTGAAATCATGGCACTCGAGCCCTAGTGACAAGCATTAAGCATAGAAAAGTCATAGCAACATCAATCTCAGAACATAGTGGACACTAGGGATCAAACCCTAATAAAACTAACTCGATTACATGATAGAGCCCATCCAACCCATCACTGTCCAGCAAGCCTACGATGGAATTACTCACGCACGGCGGTGAGCATCATGAAATTGCTGATGGAGGATGGTTGATGCTGACGATGGCAATGGATTCCCCTCTCCGGAGCCTCGAACGGATTCCAGATCAGCCCTCCGAGGTTTTAGGGCTTGGCGGCGGCTCCATATCGTGAAACATGATGATTTCTTCTCCTTGATTTTTTTTCTCATCAAAACTCAATATATGGAGTTGGAGTTGGAGTCAGAGAGGCAATAGGGAGCCCACGAGGTAGCGGGACGTGCCCCCCACCCTCATGGCAAGGTGGTGGCCCCCCTGGCCTTCATCTTTGGCAGGTATTTTTCTTATTTTCGGAAAAGTGTCTCCGTTAAGTTTCACGTCATTCCAAGAACGTTTGCTCCTGCACATAAATAACACCATGGTAATTCTGCTGAAAAGAACGTCAGTCCGGGTTAGGTCCATTCAAATCATGCAAGTTAGAGTCCAAAGAAAGGGCAAAAGTGTTTGGAAAGTAGATACGTTGGAGGCATATCAACTCCCCCAAGCTTAAACCTTTGCTTGTCCTCAAGCAATTCAGTTGATAAACTGAAAGTGATAAAGAAAAACTTTTACAAACTCTGTTTGCTCTTGTTGTTGTAAATATGTAAAGCCAGCATTCAAGTTTTCAGCAAAGATTATAACTAACCACATTTGCAATAACGCATAGGTCTCAAGTTTACTCATATCAATGTCATAATCAACTAGTGAGCCATAATAATAAAACTCAGATGCCAACACTTTCTCAAAACAATCATAATATGATATAACAAGGTGGTATCTCGCTAGCCCTTTCTGAGACCGCAAAACATAAATGCAGAGCACCTTTAAAGACCAAGGACTGACTAGACATTGTAATTCATGGTAAAAGAGATCCAGTCAAGTCATACTCAATGTAAACTAACAGAAATGAATGCAAATGACAGCGGTGCTCTCCAACAGGTGCTTTTTAATAAGAGGAAGAT
>NC_041384.1:758761787-758765426 GCF_002162155.2 Triticum dicoccoides
GGTTGAGTATTATTATGAACATTAGTATTAGCATTATCACTAGTTTCAGGTTCATTACCAGATTGTGTTTCAGCATCAGAAACAGAAATATCATTTGGATTCTCAGGTGTTTCAACAATAGGATCACTAGAAGCATGCAAAGTCCTATCATTTTTCTTTTTCTTCCTTTTAGAAGAACTAGGTGCATCTAAATTATTTCTCTGAGAATCTTGTTCAATTCTCTTAGGATGGCCTTCAGGATACAAAGGTTCCTAAGTCATTCTACCAGTTCTAGTAGCCACTCTAAAATCATAATTATTATCTTTACTATTCAATTCATTGAGCAAATCGTTTTGAGCTTTAAGTACTTGTTCTACTTGAGTGGTAACCATAGAAACATGTTTACTAATAAGTTTAAGTTCACTTTTAACATTAGCCATATAATCACCCAAGTGTCCAAGAATATTTTAATTGTATTTTAATTGTCTACCAAAATAAGCATTAAAGTCTTCTTGCTTAGCCATAAATTTATCAAACTCATCTAAGCATGGGCTATCAAACTTAGTAAATGGGATTACAGCTTTATCATATCTATAGAGAGAATTTACCTTTACTACCTGTGTCGGGTTATCAAGACCATGAGTTTCTTCAATAGGTAAAGGATTTTGGATTATATGTTTCTTCAACAGGCGGTAAATTAAGACCATGTATTTCTTCAATAGGAGGTAAATTCTTAACATCTTCAACTTTAATACATTTTTCTTTCATAGATTTCTTTGCCTCTTGCATATCTTCAGGACTGAGAAATAGAATACCCCTCTTATTCGGAGTGGGTTTAGGAATAGGCTCAGGAGTTGGCTCCGGAGGTGTCCAATTATTTTCATTTTTCAACATATTATACAATAGAATTTCAGCTTCATCTGGTGTTCTTTCCCTGAAAATAGAACCAGCACAACTATCCAGGTAATCTCTGGAGGCATCGGTTAGTCCATTATAAAAGATATCAAGTATTTCATTTTTCTTAAGAGGATGATCAGGCAAAGCATTAAGTAATTGGAGAAGCCTCCCCCACGCTTGTGGGGGACTCTCTTCTTCAATTTGCACAAAATTATATATATCCCTTAAAGCAGCTTGTTTCTTATGAGCAGGGAAATATTTAGTAGAGAAGTAATAAATCATATCCTGGGGACTACGCACACAACCAGGATCAAGAGAATTAAACCATATCTTAGCATCACCCTTTAATGAGAATGGAAATATTTTAAGGATGTAAAAGTAACGAGTTCTCTCATCTTTAGTGAACAGGGTAGCTATATCATTCAGTTTAGTAAGATGTGCCACAACAGTTTCTGATTCATAACCATGAAAAGGATCAGATTCAACCAAAGTGATTACATCAGGATCAACAGAGAATTCATAATCCTTATCAGTAACAAAGATAGGTGAAGTAGCCAAAGCAGGGTCAGGTTTCATTATAGCATTTACAGATTGCTTACTCCATTTAGCTAATAATCTTTTAAGTTTAGTTCTATTTCTGCAAGCTAAAATAGCTAAAGAAGCATCTTGATAAAAAAACATAACCCTTAGGAATGGCAAGTGGTTCTTCATCATCACTTTCATCAGTATCATCAGATTCAATATTTTCAATTTCCCTAGCCCTAGCAAGTTGTTCATCAAGAAAAGCACTAAGTGGCATAGTAGTATCAGGCATAGAGGTAGTTTCATCATATGTATCATGCATAGCAGAAGTGGCATCATCAATAACATGTGACATACCAGAACGAAAAGCAGAAGCAGGTGTAGGTGTCGCAAGCTTACTCAAAACAGAAGGTGAATCAAGTGCAGAACTAGATGGCAGTTCCTTACCTCCCCTCATAGTTGAGGGATAGATCTTCGTTTTTGCATCTCTCAAGTTCTTCATAATGATAAGCAGATATATATCCCAAGTGACTCAAAGAATAGAACACTGCTCCCCGGCAACGGCACAAGAAAATAGTCTTGATAACCCACAAGTATAGGGGATCGCAACAGTTTCCGATTGTAGAGTATTCAACCGAAATTTATTGATTCGACACAAGGGGAGCCAAAGAATATTCTCAAGTATTAGCAGGTGAGTTGTCAATTCAACCACACCTGGAAACTTAATATATATAGCAAAGTGTTTAGTAGCAAAGTAATATGATAGTGGTGATAACGGTAGCAAAAGGTAACAGTAGTAAAAGCAATGTTTTTGGTATTTTGTAGTGATGATAGCAATAGCAGCGGGAAAGTAAATAAGCGAATCACAATATATGGAAAGCTCATAGGCAATGGATCGGTGATGGAGAATTATGCCAGATGCGGTTCATCATGTAACATTCATAACATAGGGTGACACAGAACTAGCTCCAGCTCATTGATATAATGTAGGCATGTATTCCGAATATAGTCATACATGCTTAAGGAAAAGAACTTGCATGACATCTTTTGTCCTACCCTCCCGTGGCAGGGATATGGAAAAGGGATATTAAGGCCTCCTTTTAATAGAGAACCGGAACAACGCATTAACACATAGTGAATACACGAACTCCTCAAACTATGGTCATCACCGGTAAGTATCCCGATTATTGTCACTTCGGGGTTAAGGGATCATAACACATAATAGGTGACTATAGACTTGCAAGATAGGATCAAGAACACTCATATATTGATGAAAACATAATAGGTTCAGATCTGAAATCATGGCACTCGGGCCCGAGTGACAAGCATTAAGCATAGCAAAGTCATAGCAACATCAATCTCAGAACATAGTGGACACTAGGGATCAAACCGGGGTAGTTCCATTGAAATCATGCAAGTTAGAGTCCAAAACAACGACAAAAGTGTTTGGAAAAGTAGATACGTTGGAGACATATCAGGACCAACCTTTTTAGGTCTAAATCTTTTTTCTTTTCCTGTCTTACGGTCGATCCAAAATTTCCATGTAATATTGTGAAACCTGTTTAACCTTATTTAGTCGTTCTTGCCTTAGATCTGTATCTTCTTTATCACATATGCGGCTTACCTTTGTAGAAAGCAATCTATCACATACCATTAGTCCCCTTGTAAATCTGCAATCCCTTTATCTTCGTTGTCATACTCCAGTTTAACAGTATGCGTATACCTTTGTTCCGTTTATCGCTTTGTCTTTCATCATTGTATCAGCCTCCGGTTTACGAAATTTACATACTTGGATTTCTTTATCCCATTGAACTTATGCACCACCATGAATGAATTGTAAACCGATATTTCTTTTTAGCTTTTCACTTGCAATGGCCAAGCAGTTTTATTCCTGCAACTGGGCTCCCTCCCGGGTTACCGAGGAGCAACTTAATGGAATGGTCAAAATTGGTACTTTACCAAAAAAGAATGAGACCCGGTGGTGAGTTCCTGGACCGGAGAACCCTCCTACTCCCAAGCAGGGTGAAGCAGTGGTGTTTGTTGATCACATAGGTTGTGGCTTCAAACTGCCCGGATCGAAGTTTTTCCGGGATGTGCTTGCCAGTTTTCAGCTCCACCCTCAAGATATTGGACCCAACTCAGTATCCAATATATGCAACTTCCAAGTCTTCTCTGAAGTGTACTTACAAGAAGAACCAACTGTTGAGCTGTTCCAGGATTTCTTCCATCTGAATTGCCGCA
>NC_041384.1:758765753-758769600 GCF_002162155.2 Triticum dicoccoides
TGAATTTGTAGACGGACCCAACACTGAACTTGGTGGTGTCTCCATTCAAAAAAGAGAAGAGGTTGAATTTCCTCATACCAAGCTGCACAGTCACCCAAAGAAGTGGATTCAAACTTGGTTCTACTGTAAAGACACCTCCATTGAAGATGAGAACCCTCTGCCGGGTTACCTTGCCCACCGGCTTGCCAACACTCATCCACTTCCATAGCGGCTAAGTGCTCAGGAACGGGCCCAGTATGCACCTCAACTCGCTAAGCTAAGAGCCTTCTTGGCCAACGGTTTAACAGGTGTAGACTTTGTCCGTTGCTAGATATCCTGGAGTATCTTGCCACTAAGTCATTGCTCCCGCTTAATGTGTGAGTATACTGGTGAATTAGAAGACTCCCAACATCATATCAATATTCAGCTAACAGATGACACTACAGGAATCCAGTACTTTGCCGTCTGCCATGGCTGACGGCAAAGGCACGGACGGCTGGCGGCAAAGCACTTTGCCATCCGCGGCGAACGACAAACAGTGATGGCAAAGATAGGGTCGGCAAACAGGTTCATTGCCGTCAGCTTTTTATGGCGGACGGCAAAGAGCCCTTTGCCTACAGCGGCGGACGGCAAAGAGGGGGGACGGCAAAATGTTGCACGTCCGCCAGCGTTACTCCGTTAGGCGGCTAACGGCGGCCTTTGCCGTCCGCCAGCGGACGGCAAATTTGAGCGCCTCTTTGCCGTCCGTCAGATGACGTCAGCAATACGTCAGCGCCTGCTTTTTTTGCCGTCCGCCGGCCATCAGCTTAGCTTTGCCGTCCGCCACGGTAGGCAAATTGGCCAAATGGTCCATCCCCCAGGAAGCATAGGTGGGCGCCACGTGCCCCGTTTGCCGTCCGCCAATGACGGCAAAGGGGTCTTTGCCGTCTGCCGCGGACGGCAAAGAGCCTACACTGCCTCTTTTTATTCTGTTTTTCTTATATCCAACAATTATCACAACAAATATATCACAGCACATATATATCCATCAGATAAATATCCAGCACATATAAATCCAACATAATAAATATCCAGCACATATATATCCATCCATCCATACATAGTAGGTTGCACATAGTTCCATCGATCCATACATATTACAATATGCAAAGTTTCATCATAGCAAGCGAGCAGAATACAAGAAGTGCATCAAAGGAAAAAACAGGAAAAAGCAAGCAATCCATCATAGGAAGCTGGCTTCCGTGAAGTGAATGAAACTTGCAAAATGACAAACAAGAAAGTTAGAAAAAGAAGACTAGAAGAAGAATTAGACTAGAAGAAAAAGAATAGAAGAAGAAGACTAGAAGAAAAAGTATATGCCATTTATTAGCTAACCTAGGTGAAATGTATCGTTTATGAGCTAACCTAGGTGAAATGGGTAGTTTATAAGCTATCCTAGGTGAAATGGATCATTTTGGAGCTAAGTTAGGTGAAATGGGTCGTTTATGAGCTAACCTAGGTGAAATGGGTCATTTATGGGCCAACCTAGGTGAAATGGGTTGTTTATGAGCTAACCTAGGTGAAATAGGTTGTTTATGAGCTAACCTAGGTGAAATGGGTCATTTATGAGCTAACCTAGGTCAAATGGGTCGTTTATGAGGTAACCTAGGTGAAATGGGTCGTTTATGATCTAACCTAGGTGAAATTGATCATTCTAGAGCTAACTCAGTTGAAATGGGTCGTTTATGAGCTAACTAAGGTGAAATGGCACGGTTTTTAGCTAACTAAGGTAAAATGGATCATTTTTTAGCTAACTTAGGTGAAATGGGTCATTTTGGAGCTAACCTAGGTGAAATGGGTCATTTTGGAGCTAACCAAGGTGAAATGGGTCATTTTAAAGCTAACGTAGGTAAAATGGATCATTTAGGAGCTAATCTACATAAAATGGGTCATTTTAGAGCTAACTTGGATAAATTGGATCACTTGTAAGCTAACTAAGGTAAAATGAGTCATTTTAGAGCTAACTTAGGTAGAATGGATGGTTTATGAGGTCAGTAACCTTATTAAGTCATTTTGGAGGAAAAGAAGCTAACTCTAGGTCATTATGGTAAGCATATTGGAGGAAATAAAGCTAAGTCTAGGTCTTTATGCATTTGTTAAGCAAAACACTAGAGAAACTTACCGTGATCACGGAGGTGTAGGAGCGGGCTGGCTCGCGCCGGTAGCTGGAGAAGGATCGTGCGATGCGTTTCTGGAGTTAAGCTACACCAAAGATCATTTCCAATGTCTCGTTAGCATTATGACACTCAAATGTTAAGACTAGCATGTAATGTCCATTCAAATAAACTCACCGTGCTCCCAGGAGCAATCACTGGCATCGGCGGAGCGGTCTGACCGGACTTCTCGCACACAGACTGCACATTTGGTTTTCACAACAGAGTCATACTAGTTAGTAATGAGACTCAAATGTTAAGACTAGCAAGTAATCTGCAGAAGAAACTTACCACAAGGTGCTCATACATGGCCCTTGCCTGCATGTCATTCCGTGCCCTCTCCTCCTCCAACATCTTTGTCGTCCTCTCCTCCAACTCCCGCTGCCTCTCCGCCGCCTCCGCCAGAAGTTTCTCCATTCTATCTCTCTCACCCTGTATAGCAGCCTGCAACACCACTCACATGACCATTTGTAATCATTGATGGAAGCGCACACAATGTAATGGAGAAAGATAGCTGAGTACGTATAACTAACCTTGAAGGCGAGTTGGACTGGCCGTTCACGAGGCCTTATCTCAGGAGCGGAGCTCGACTGGCGCGCCTTGATCTCCGGGAGAGTGCTAGGACAACGGATAAGTCCATCTCCCATGGCTATGGAGCCATGGGACCTCCCGCCACCAGATATCATCAACAGCTCTGTATCAATGGGACCCTGGCTCGGGTTAAAGTCCTCCCCTTTCCTCGCCTTCCCCTGATCTCTATATTGCACGAGCTTGTCATGGACGGAGATGTTGGTGAAGTTCTTTGGATCATCGAGGTCAGACGTAGAGAATGCCTTGACTTTCTTGTAAGGGCCAGTGTGGGCCATGGCATACAGGTCGTACACCTATGGAACCTTATCTGCCTTATTGTAGCGTGCCTGAAAGAGAGAAACAAAGTAAATTAGTAATTAAAGGGCTAAAGCTAGCATGATGAATGAATTGCATGAATCATGAAGCAAACCACATACCCAGTTCCGCCCGTACTGAAATAAGTTGGAGATGCCTTGGTGGTGTGGCACACCTTCCATTTGGGCACATTTGTCCTTGGCCTCTTTGTGGGTGGCTAGCCATTCTTTTGAGCACCACGCATTGACCAACACCTCCCAACAATCCATCCGATCCGCACACCATCTCGGAGGGGCCTAAGTTAGCAAATAGAAACTTGAGCGCTATGGCTATGAATTACTAAATGAAGGAAGTAAGTACAAGGCCTTAAGAATTACCTTCATGTATTGCTCCTTACTCAAGAACTTATCGCGGCACTCCTGCTTGGGCTTCTTGATACCACGCCCGGCGTAGTAGTCTCGAACAGCCTGCACCCGAACCTCATGCCATAAGTTCTGAAGTAGGCGCTTGCACTCCTTGTGGATAACATCTGCCTCCTCCTCCTCATATCACTCCTCACACCTGTAGAATGTCTGCAATCAAATGAGACAATATTGATTAGTACAATTAATAACTAGCTAGTTGAAGATTTTTAATTGTGTAAAGGAGCAATTACCCAGAACTTTCTGATCACCACGTCTGCCCTCGTCTTGCACAATACACCGTCGATAATCTCACCCCACGGGGCCGGGGCAGCCAAGTAGTGCTCCCAAGTCAATCCAACCTCTGGAAGCCAACCCTCACCAGGCAAC
>NC_041384.1:758770627-758771059 GCF_002162155.2 Triticum dicoccoides
TGACAAACCCCGGGAAGTTTTGCCGAATCCGAACTCCAAGGACGGAGTTGGGCCGGCGGACACTTTCATGGTGGTCCCAACCCCTGCAGCATGACAAGGCCAACACATCAGTTATTTGATAATGTGGTCCCAACCCCTTGGTTTTTGTGAACCATTCAGCGCTCCATTTGTTCTGACCAGTGTGACCGGTATACATCGACGCATGGTCACTCATCTTGACTTTCAGAGCTACTGGACACACAACAATTATATATGTAATTCACCATGTATATATTCATCAGTTGATCTACTTTGTCAATTTTATTACGTCCATGCAACCTACACTCTAATAGGTAATGATAGGTCCTAATCCCACCCGTGTATGTGTAGATTGGGTTCATTTTCCCATGCTATGCTCCAGATCCGACGCAAAATTTCGGCAGCACCTCCCTG
>NC_041384.1:758771069-758771724 GCF_002162155.2 Triticum dicoccoides
TGTTCTCCTGATACACGTCTCTGCAATAAACAGAGAGGATGTGTACCCGGAGAACAACATTGGAGGCACTGACGAAATTTATGCGTTGGATCCGGAGCAAAGCATATGGGAAAACGAACCCAATCTACACATACTAGGGTTGTCCATGGATAGCGTTGGACAATTCGAAAGAATCAAGGTTATAAATATGCAAATGCATGCATATTTATAACTATGACGCTTTCGAACGGGAGACACATATTGGTTACGCATACTGATGATTCAAGACACATATATAGCTAGCTATCAAGTTTCATCGGAATAGATCAAATAATTAATGGGGGAGGAGGACTTGTCATTTCTGCTCACCCACGAACGAAGGGGCAGAGCTTGTCAAACGCACGGCGAGGTCGTCGAACACCAAACCTCGCAGCGATGAAAGAACTGCACATTTAAAACTACAGGATCAACACAATTATATATGATGTTTTTCATAACAAAATGAAAAAATATATGACCTAACTAATAATTCACAAATATATGACCCCGTCGGCCTCTGGAAGGCCAAAGAACACCTTTTCAGGAGGTGTCGGGGGTCGGGGTGTCGTGTCGGTGTCGGGGAGCCGTGTCGGGGTCGGGGGGGTCGTGTCGATGTCGGGGTAGTGCCGTGTCGGTG
>NC_041384.1:758772830-758854721 GCF_002162155.2 Triticum dicoccoides
AAGAGAGAGAGAGGGGCGGGGTGGAGCGTGTCCGTTAATGTTAGTGGGGCCCTCCCTCTTTGCCGTCCGCCCCCCTTTGCCGTTCGCTTTTTTGCTCTTTGCCGTCCGCTAGCGGACGGCGAAGTGGGGGGCCTGTTAGGTTTTTTTAAGCAGCTCGTCAGTGGGGCCCCTCCCTCTTTGCCGTCCGCTAGCCGACGGCAAAGAATCTTTTTCGTCTGCTAGCCGACGGCAAAGAACTAGCTGATGGCAGATTAGTTCTTTGCCGTCTGCTTTTTGGTAGCTGATGGCAAAGAGCTTCTTTGCCGTCCGCTAGCTGATGGCAAAGAGCTGGCAGATGGCAAAGTAGTTGATTCCAGTAGTGTGAAGAGGTCACTTAGGCCGTCAAAAAGCCCCTTTTTATACGCAAAACAAATCGCCTGCTGTGAGTATTGTTCCTGCGCTTTACACTTAATATCCTTACACTGCACAATCCTTGAATATCCTTCTTTTTACCTTTAAACAGGGTGATGATCCGTTTTGGAAGAAGAAACCTCAACAAAAAGCGGCAAAAACTGCCCGCCCTAAAACCAAAGCCATCAAGAAAACCACAAAGCAGAAAGCGCCTGAACACATCAGTATGGAACTGGACGACGACCCAGTTGAGGTAGAACTTGATTCACTTGGTTCCCTTTTCATGCATCTCATTGGCAATGATACTTATCAGGAGGACGTGGAGGGCAGCCAAGCTGACGATGTAGAGGTAATTATCCTTTCCTCCGGTTCAGACTCTATGCCAACACAAAAAAAATCTTTCAAGCAGTCCGGAAAGTAAGCTTTTCTCATCCTCTTGCTCACTTGGACCCAACATTTATTTTCAAGACGCAACAGCACAAGGCTCGCCGCACCACCCAGCACAGTGGCCAAAAGGTCACTTCGGCCGGTTAACCTGACACCCCGGTTCGAAAGTGCCGATCTGAGGTCTCACCCACTTCTGACAATTCTTATCCCAAGGCAGGTTATTTCCGACAACCTCTTAATTCATCCGATTCGAATTATCATGTGACACCTCCCTCATCCTCTGGCGAGTCAACAGTGACCCAACTTCCTCCTCTCAAAACTGTAGCTGGGTAAGTACTTCAACCCCTTCTTTCGATGTTTCCATACTTTATATACTATGCTTAACTTTCACATCTTTTTCTGTTGTAGAGCCAAAGCCAGACCCAGCAAAAAGGCTCGGGTCAACAATCCACCCGAAGACCAGGTGGTTCTTGAACCGGAGCAAACGGATGAACCGGAACAAACGGTTGAACCAGGGGGTCCAAATCCTGAAGCTACTTTTAATGAACCACCCCCTCAAGATCACAATATTGATGAACAACCAGAAGTTGGCACTATTGTGCCTGATGATGAACCGGCAGATCCAATCCGGGCTGATGATAGGCCTTCTAATCCGGTGAGAGCTACTGACACTCCATTAACTCCAGCAAAGACTGCTGGTGACAAAGAAGGCGATGTTATCATTACTGGCATGAGCCACAGCTCTTCTGGCCATCCTGCTATATTGGCGAAACATAGTGCCAAGGAAGAGTGTGCTGCCATGAAAAAAGGCAAATTGAGCATCGACTTGTCAAGCTACGCCCATCTCAGCGCTCAAGAACTCCACTCCGGTTTTCTAAACCGTCTGTACTCAAAGCATGATTATGAAGCCGGATTGGTGAACCTGATGAAGGAACGCTATGAGGTATTTTCATCACTTTTCCTTTCTTAAATCCAAAGTACAAGTATCATCCCAAGTAGCCCCCCAAGGGCCGATTTGTGATGTTAATCATAAACCGGGACTTTGTAATATCTTAATCTTTGCATGCTGATCCTCCATATGTCAAGTCATCGTTGGAAACAAACCGGTACTTTATCATTGTATTCCTGTAGTTTTCATCGGTGTAGCCCCCAAGGGTCGGTTTATCTTTGCAAGCTAAACCGGGTCTTCAATCAATGCGTCAACTTTGAACAGATGTACATTAGCCCGCAAGTGTTAAGGATAATGATTGCATTGTACTTGAGACTTGTGAAAGATAGAGCAAATAGGCATTAGCCCCCAAGTACTTGGTGCATAACTCGTTATACGCTTGGTACTTCATGACCTGTTTTGATGATATACCTCACCTTTGTAGGTTGAGCTGAGTAAAAAGGATGATTAAACCGTGGACCTTCAGGAGAACGTCAAATCTCAGAAAGCAGAGGCTTCCAAGGCCAAGGAGGAGTTACCAAATGCCCTAGCAGCCATGGAAAGGCTGAAAGAGACCTTCAACAAAGAGCGTGCAGATTGGGAGACAGAAAAGGCCGGTTTGACAAAAAAGGCCGAGGATGCAGAGGCAGCCCTGAAGCCGGTGGTTGAAGAACTGACCGGCTTAAAGCGGCAGAATGACGCCATGACTTCTGTTGTGTTTGGTAAGTACCCTCTCATGCAGTTTGTCTAACTCATAATATATTATCAATGATCGGTTCACTAATGTTTAATGTAGCGACCAGACCTCAAACAGTCTGATCTCTGTGCTCCAGTGTCATCCCTGGATCAGTAATGCTGACACCATACAGTACTCGGAGGATTTATAGCAGAGTAGCAATCACACACTTATTACATTGAGTGTCTCATAAGAGAACTTATTACAATAAATATGGCTTAAGGCCATCTAATAACGATAACAGCGGAAGGCTTGGAAGAAAAGTGAGTCCATCAACTCCAACGGCATCACTGAGTATAGAACCACGACCTAAAACTCCTTAATCGTCGTCTGAAAAATCTGCAACATTAACGTTGCAGCCCGAAATGGGTCAGCACATGGAATATGCTGGCAAGGTAACACATAGAGAGTAATGGAATGAAACAGCTATACTATATGCATATTTGGCTGGTGGAAAGCTCTATGGTTACAGTTTTTTGTAAAGCCAATGTTTCCTTACTTCAAAGGAACAAATTTATTTAACTATCATGGTAGTGGTTAAACATTGAGAATGGTTGACAGCATTCTCAATCCCAATTAAGCATCATCATTAAACAAGCCCAACAAAATTAATTTAGAGTAACATGTTGAGATTCACATGATAATCCAGGTACTAGATACTCCAGATGTCCATAACCGGGGACACGGCTAATCATGATTAGTTTATTACACTCTACAGAGGTTTACGCACTTTTCCCCACAAGACTCGATCGCCTCCGTTGGATTTCTCGCACTACAGGGTGTTTGAGAAGACGGATGACTGAGACATAGTCTTTCAGAAGCGCTAGCACCTTACGATCAGGTAGACCGTAGCACCTATATCCCCTACATCTGCTAGTCTGCCATTGTAAGAGTTCACAGAACTTAGTCAACTATGCTAGAGCCCATAATAGCTTGTGGCTGCACATAGAAGTTTCTAGTATGAATAATCTCATGATCCCTTTGAGCCTGGGTGGCGGTCCGAAAGAAAACAGGCAAGTCCTGGAATACCCAGGTGCCTCAGTCCACCCAGATGTGTGTTTAAGTTGCCACCTTAGATAAACCATTAATTAACAAACTCACATCTGTCATGGATATCACTCACCCAATCCACGTCTACTAGCATAGCATGGCATAATAAGCAAACGTAGAAGTAACTCCCAAAGGTTTGATAATAAACAGGTAATAGGTACTACCTCAACTACTTCCCATCCCACAATTTAATTAGATCCTAATCATGCAATGTGTGAGGACTTATCTGATGCAATAAAACTGGGTAGTAGGAAAGTATGATCAAAGTGTTACTTGCCTTGCTGATGATCTAGGAAACCTAGCGATTCGAAGTAACAAGCGGCGCACTCCGGGTATTATATCGCAGACAAACAAACAAGCATACAATAAGTACTCATCTACTGCACATGTAAAACTCAAATAAGAGATCTAACGAGAAGGTTCAACTTAAGAACTCCGGTTGGCAAAAGAATCAAATCGATCGAAGCAACGAAAGTCAAACGGCAAAAGAAAAACATCTTCGTTCTACTAATCTGGATCTAGGGCAAATTTTACAGTAAAAAAATCTTGTTTAAGTTGGTTAAACGGATAGAGGGTTTCGAGACGAAACTCCAGGCGCTTGCATCACCGGATTCCAATAAACGAGCGAAAAGTTATACTAAAATGAAAATCCTTTCAGGAATCGCGATCAGAAAAATCGCGGATTTAAATCCGAGAAAAAGAAAAACGACGAACGCTCGCTAAATTAAATAAACCGGAAAAAAACCGATCTATTAAAAAAACCAAAACTAGAAAAAACCGGCGGAAAAACCGACGGAAAAACTGAACGATTTTTTTATAAAAAAAACTGTCGGCGCGGATTATTAGGTGAGCCGAACCTCGGGCGGCGTGCGGGCGAGGCGGCGGCGGCGGCTGAGGCGGCGGCGGCGGTGGCGGCGGGCGCTGGCGGCGGTGGCGGCGCGCGGGTGCGACGGCTAAGGCGGCGTCGGGCTAGGGTTTGCCCCGAGTGGGCTGCCCCGGCTTATAAAGCCCTGGCGGGCCGGAGTCCTAGTCGAACACGGCCCGTAGGTCGGTTCGTTTTTTTTCTACGCACAGAAGAAAAATAAAAAGAAATACTAAACGGACTCCAAATATTCCGAAATAAATTTTCTCGCGGTTCTAAAATCAAGCCGCACAAGGTGAACATTTATTTGGGACCTAAATGCAATTTTGAAAAACGCACATTTTTCCTAAATTCAAATAAAATAACGAAAAACTATGAAATAAAATCTTATTTGATTTTATTATTAAATCCTCAATATTTCTTTATTTTGGGAAAGTCATTTTATTCCCTCTCTCATATTTTTGTAATAGAAATAATTGATGATAAAATAAATAAAATCAAATTATCCTATTCTCAAAATTTGAGAAAACTCAAATATGAAAATAACGAAATCCCCAACTCTCTCCGTGGGTCATTGAGTTGCGTAGAATTTCTAGGATCAACCAAAATGCAAAATAAAATATGGTATGCAATGATGATCTAATGTATATCATTCCAAATTGGAAATTTGGGATGTTACAAACCTAACCCCTTAAGATGAATCTCGCCCTCGAGAGTCGGGTTGGCTAGAAAATATGTGAGGGTGGTCCTTGAGAAAATCTTCTTCTCGTTCCCAGGTGGCTTCATCGTCTGTGTGGTGGCTCCACTGAACTTTGCAAAACTTGATAACGTTGCTGCGGGTAACTCGGCTGGCAAACTAGAGGATCTTAATTGGTTTCTCCTCGTAGGTCAAATCGTTATCCAACTGAATAGTTTCCAAAGGCACTGTGTCTCTCAAAGGTATGCCAGACATCTCCATGTGGCACTTCTTTAACTGAGAAACCTGGAACACATCATGAACTCCTGACAATCCTTCGGGCAATTCCAACTTGTAGGCCAGTTCTCCCATACACTCCAATACTCGATATGGTCCTACAAATCGTGGCGCTAACTTCCCTTTAACTCCAAAATACTTTGTTCCCCGAAGTGGAGATACTCGAAGATAAGCTCTATCTCCGACTTCGTAAACTGTCTCCTTGCGTTTAGAATCTGCATAACTTTTCTGCCTGGACTGGGCTATCTTGAGCCTATCGCGAATCAACTTCACCTTCTGTTCAGACTCTTTAATCAAGTCAGGTCCAAACAACTGGTGGTCTCTAACTTCATCCCACGACAACGGTGTCCTGCACCTCCTTCCGTACAAGGCTTCGAAAGGGGCCATCTTTAAACTGGTTTGGTAACTGTTGTTGTAAGAGAACTCTGCATACGGAAAATTATCGTCCCAACTAGATCTGTCAGCATATCCTCCAAAATCTGATTAACTCTCTCGATCTGTCCATTTGTCTCTAGATGAAAAGTTGTACTGAATTCTAGCCTGGTACCCAAAGTTTCGTGCAACTGCTTCCAGAACTTTGAGGTAAACTGGGTTCCTCTATCTGATACGATACTCCTTGGAACTCCATGCAAACATACGATCCTGGTCATGTATATCTTTGCCAACTTAGCACTGGTGTAAGTGGTCTTTACTGGGATGAAATGAGCTACTTTCGTCAATTGATCAACTACAACCCAAATCGAGTCATAGCCTGAACGAGTCCTGGGCAATCCAGTGATAAAATCCATGCCAAACTTATCCCATTTCCATTCGGGTATCGGCAATGGTTGTAATAATCTTACTGGCTTTTGATGCTCTGCCTTTACTCTCTGACATACATCACAAACTGCTACATACTCCGCAATATCCTTCTTCATTCCGGTCCACTAGAAAATATCCTTCAGATCCAAATACATCTTGGTATTTCCTGGGTGAATTGAATACGGTGAGTCGTGTGCCTCTTGCAGTATCAACTTCCTGATCTCCGGGTCATTGGGCACGTAAACGCGGTCTTCAAACCATAGGGTATCGTGCTCATCCTCACGAAATCCCTTAGCTTTTCCTTTGCTTAAGTTTCTCCTTTATAGCGGCAATCTCTTTGTCGGTCTTCTGAGCTTCCCTGATTCTATCCATCAAGGTCGACTGAATCTCTAATGCTGCTACATAGCCTCTCGGAACTATTTCCAAACATAGTTCACGAAGATTTACTACTAACTCACTTGGTATTTCTCCCTTCATTAACGTACTGACATGGCTCTTACGGCTTAATGCGTCAGCTACTACATTAGCCTTTCCTGGGTGATAATGCAATCTCATATCATAATCCTTGATGAGCTCCAACCATCTCCTTTGTCTGAGATTCAACTCCTTCTGTGTGAAAATGTACTTCAAACTCTTATGATCCGTGTACACCTCACAATGATTTCCAATGAGGAAATGCCTCCATGTTTTCAAAGCATGCACTATGGCTGCTAACTCCAAATCATGCGTGGCATAATTCAACCCATGAGGTTTCAGTTGTCTTGAGGCATATGAAACAACTCTCCCTTCCTGCATAAGCACTGCTCCAAGTCCTCGACGTGAAGCGTCGCAATACATCTCATAATCTTTGGTCTGGTCTGGCAAAATCAACACTGGTGAGGTCACCAAACGTTTCTCCAACTCCTAGAAACTAGCATCACATTCCTCCGTCCATATGAACTTGGTATCTTTCTTTAACAACTCAGTCATAGGCTTCGCAATCTTTGAGAAATTCTCAACAAATCTTCGGTAGTATCCTGCGAGTCCAAGAAAACTCCGGATCTCTCCAACTGTTCTTGGGGCTTCCCACTTGGTCACGGTATCAACTTTAGTGGGATCAACTGCTATACCTTCTCCAGATATAACGTGTCCGAGGAATCCTACTTCCTTCAACCAAAACTCACATTTGCTAAACTTGGCATATAATTGATGTTCTCTGAGCTTTCAAAGTACCAAACGCAAATGCTCCTTATGCTCCTCTTCATTCTTCGAATAAACCGGGATATCATCAATGAACACAACGACGAACTTATCCAAACATTCCATAAACACTTTGTTCATCATGTTCATAAAATAGGCAGGTGCATAAAGTCAGACCAAATGACATAACGGTATACTCGTACATCCCATACCTGGTGGTAAAACCTGTCTTAGGTATATCCTGTTCTCGAATCTTCAACTGGTGGTATCATGATCGCAGATCGATCTTGGAAAATACCTTAGCTCCTTGCAATCGATCAAACAGATCATTGATCATTGGTAGTGGGTACTTGTTCTTGATCATTACTTCATTCAATCCTCGATAATCAACAACCATCCTTAACGATCCATCCTTCTTCTCCACTAGAAGTACTGTCGATCCCCAAGGCGAAGAACTTGGGCGGATATATCCCTTATCCAGTAACTCCTTAATCTGCTTCTTAATTTCCACCAAATCTTTTGTAGGCATCATGTATGGTCTCTTTGATATTGGCCCTGTGCCTGGCAATAGCTCAATCAAAAACTCAATATCTCTATCCGGTGGCATGCCTGGCAACTCCTCTGGAAATACTTCAGGGAAATCCCTTACCACTGGTACTTCCTCCTGCACAACTCCTGTTAGGCAATTTACTTGAGTCCTCTTTGGCACATGTCGGGATACATACTTGATCCTTCTCCCTTCTGGGGTGGTAAGCAAAATTGACTAACTAGCACATTCAATATTCCCTTCATACTTCGATAACCAATCCATGCCTAATATCACATCCAATCCTTGGGATTCGAATACTATTAGGTCTGAGGGGAAAACATAGTTACCAATCCTTAATGGTAACCGATCACACCATAGACTAGCCACATACTCTGCTCCAGGCGAGGTTACTAACATGGGTGACCTAAGGGCTTGGGTTGATAGGTTATACTTATCCACAAATCCCCTTGAGATGTATGAATGCGATGCACCAGTATCAAAACGAACGAGTGCAGTAAATGACTTAACCAAAAACTTACATATTACTGCATCAGGCTGAGCTTCAACCTCCTCCACGCTAACGTGGTTCACCTGTCCCCTGTTGAAAGGGTTCGGCTTCTTCCCAGAGCTTCCATTGCCATTTCCATTTTGTATCTCAGGGCATTCATTGGCATAATGTCTGCTCTTCGAACATTTAAAGCAAGTGACTTGGCTCATGTCCTTCTTGGTTGGGGTTGATGGGTTGGTGCGATTCTGGCCGTTGCTTGATCCATTGCCATTACCATTCTTGGTGCCATTGTGATTGTGCGAGCTACCTCCTCCATGGGTATGCTGAAAATGTCCTCCCGGTCTAGGGGTAAAACGTGGCTTCTGCTGAGCTCCTGAAGTGTACTTTCCTTGTCCATACTTCCTCTTGCGATTCTCAATTTGCTGCTGCTTCCCTTCAATCATAAGAGCACGATCTACCAACTCATGGTAGTTGTTGAAGGTTGCTACCATCAACTGCATCCTTAACTGATCATTCAGTCCTTCCAGAAACTTCTCCTTCTTAGCTGCATCCGTAGCGACGTCATCTGGGGCATAACGTGCTAACTTACTAAAGTCCTCCACATACTGGCCAACTGTCCGTCCTCCTTGGCGCAAGTTGCGAAACTCATGCTTCTTCATGGCCATAGCTCCTGCTGAAACAAGCGCAGTACGAAAAGTCTGCTGAAACTGGTCCCATGTGACAATGTCGACAGGGAAAGTGGCTGTGAAATTCTCCCACCATGATGCTGCCGGTCCTTCTAGCTGATGTGCGGCAAACTTCACCTTCTCCGCATCTGTGCATCCTACTATGGTCGATTCCCTAGCTGTCTTGCGGAGCCAATCATCTGCTACTATCGGCTCAGTGCTACTGGAAAACACCGGCGGATTCAACCTAAGAAAACGGGCTAAGTGATCAACAGGTGGTGGTGGTGGTGGGTTGTTGTTGTTGTTCCCCTGATTCTAATTCTGGACCAGCAACTGCATTAATGTGTTCTGTTGCTGGATCAACTGGGTGAGCTCTGGTAGAAAGGCAAATCCGGGGTCACGTCTTGGAGGCATCTGAGGGTTTTAGAAAAGATGAGATGTAAGAATAGAGGGGGTCTAAAGACAAAACACTACCCATATGCACATGAGGCAAAAGCAAACAATTCACTCCATTCAATCAAACAAGGGCATACAATCGATCTAACTATCGCAAAAAGTGCTCGGACTACTATATTTACATGGTGGACTACTGCTACTGATGAGGTGGTCTACTAGAAATATTCTTCGGTTGCAGACTCCATGATATCTGCTCCAGCTTCATCAACATAGTCATCATCGCTACTATCTGGATCCGAGTCGGTGCCGTCGATGATGATGTAGTCTTCCGGGCTAATCTCCTTGGGTTCTTCATCTTCATCTACTGGCGTAGGGCCTCCCATAAATATTCCAATCTTCTTGATCAGGTCGTCATTCTTCTCCACCAATACTTCAATTTCCTCTTCATAATCTTCACGTGTAGCCTTGAGTTCTTCCTCCAGTTCCTTGATTCTAGTCTTAGCCTTCTTCAGATCTATCATGTCGGTGCACATCTGGTTCTCCTGTCGTCGAATGTGCTTTAACTCCTGGATAAAAGCTGTGATTGATCTATCATTCCTGGTGCTGATCATCTCCCAGTGCTCATCTCGGCGCCCACAAATCTGGTAGATAGTATCCTTGAGATCATTGCGGTAGACTTCTCCAATGCGTCCCATGGCGATGTGAGCTGCCATGCTCTTTCCTAGACTCCAAGTTGGTGCATCAAAAGAAAACTCTATGGGCTCAGTGACTGCCATGAACGTTGTAGGTTCCGGTGAAGCTTGGTACTCCTATGTTTAGGTATCTAGTGACTTCCTTCAAGTGATGTCCAAAGGGTGTATCTTCATCCGGTTGCGTGAACTTGTTGCTTGCATCCGCCATCCTAAAGAGTAGAAAAGATGAGAGGTCAGAAAGGAAGAGAGTGAATAGTGATCTAGGTCTTTAGCTTAGTGGTCGTGTCCTACAGTCAGCCTGTGCTCTGATACCATCTCTGTAGCGACCAGACCTCAAGCAGTCTGATCTTTGTGCTCCGGTGTCATCCCTGGATCAGTAATGCTGACACCACACAGTACTCGAAGGATTTATAGCAGAGTAGCAATCACACACTTATTACATCGAGTGTCTCATAAGAGAACTTATTACAATAAATATGGCTTAAGGCCATCTAATAATGATAACTTTGAACAGATGTACATTAGCCTGCAAGTGTTAAGGATAATGATTGCATTGTACTTGAGACTTGTGAAAGATAGAGCAAATAGGCATTAGCCCCCAAGTACTTAGTGCATAACTCGTTATACGCTTGGTACTTCATAACCTATTTTGATGATATACCTCACCTTTGTAGGCTGAGCTGAGTAAAAAGGATGATCGAACCGCGGACCTTCAGGAGGACGTCAAATCTCAGCAAGCAAAGGCTTCCAAGGCCAAGGAGGAGTTAACAAATGCCCTAGCAGCCATGGAAAGGCTGAAAGAGACCTTCAACAAAGAGCATGCAGATTGGGAGACAGAAAAGGCCGGTTTGACAAAAAAGGCCGAGGACGCAGAGGCAGCCCTGAAGCCGGTGGTTGAAGAACTGACCGGCTTAAAGCGGCAGATTGACGCCATGACTTGTGTTGTGTTTGGTAAGTACCCTCTCATGCAGTTTGTCTAACTCATAATATATTATCAATGATCGGTTCACTGATGTTTAATGTAGCGACCATCCTCAAACTGTCTGATCTCTGTGCTCCGGTGTCATACCTGGATCAGTAATGCTGACACCACACAATACTCAGAGGATTTATAGCAGAGTAGCAATCACACACTTATTACATCGAGTGTCTCATAAGAGAACTTATTACAATAAATATGGCTTAAGGCCATCTAATAACGATAACAGCGGAAGGCTTGGAAGATAAGTGAGTCCATCAACTCCAACGGCATCACTTAGTATAGAACCACGACCTAAAACTCCTTAATCGTCGTCTGAAAAATCTGCAACATTAACGTTGCAGCCCGAAACGGGTCAGCACATGGAATATGCTGGCAAGGTAACACATAGAGAGTAATGGAATGAAACAGCTATACTATATGCATATTTGGCTGGTGGAAAGCTCTATGGTTACAGTTTTGCGTAAAGCCAATTTTCCCTACTTCAAAGGAATAAATTTATTTAACTATCATGGTAGTGGTTAAACATTCAGAATGGTTGACAGCATTCTCAATCCCAATTAAGCATCATCATTAAACAAGCCCAACAAAATTAATTTAGAGTAACATGTTGAAATTCACATGATAATCCAGGTACTAGATACTCAAGATGTCCATAACCGGGGACACGGCTAATCATGATTAGTTTATTACACTCTGCAGAGGTTTGCGCACTTTTCCCCACAAGACTCGATCGCCTCCGTTGGGTTTCTCGCACTACAGGGTGTTTGAGAAGATGGATGACCGATACATAGTCTTTCAGAAGCGCTAGCACCTTACGATCGGGTAGACCGTACCACCTACATCCCCTACATCTACTAGTCTACCACCGTAAGAGTTCGCACAAGTTAGTCAACTATGCTAGCGCCCATAATAGCTTGTGGCTGCACATGAAAGTTTCTAGTATGAATAATCTCATGATCACTTTGAGCCTGGGTGGCGGTCCAAAAGAAAACAGGCAAGTCCTGGAATACCCAGGTGCCTCAATCCACCCAGATGTGTGTTTAAGTTGCCACCTTAGATAAACCATTAATTAACAAACTCACATCTGTCATGGATATCACTCACCCAATCCACGTCTACTAGCATAGCATGGCATAATAAGAAAACGTAGAAGTAACTCCCAAAGGTTTGATAATACACAGGTAATAGGTACTACCTCAACTACTTCCCATCCCACAATTTAATTAGATCCTAATCATGCAATGTGTGAGGATTGATCTAATGCAATAAAATTGGGTAGTAGGAAAGTATGATCAAAGTGTTACTTGCCTTGATGATGATCCGGGAAACCTAGCGATTCGAAGTAACAAGCGGCGCACTCCGGGTATTCTATCGCAGACAAACAAACAAACATACAATAAGTACTCATCTAATGCACAGGTAAAACTCAAATAAGAGATCTAACCAGAAGGTTCAACTTAAGAAATCCGGTTGGCAAAAAGAATTAAATCGAACGAAGCAACGAAAGTCAAACGTCGAAAGAAAAACAACTTCGTTCTACTAATCTGGATCTAGGGAAAATTTTACGGTAGCAAAATCTTGTTTAAGTTGGTTAAACGGATAGAGGGTTTCGAGACGAAACTCCAGGCGCTTGAATCGCCGGATTCCAATAACGAGCGAAAAGTTATACTAAAACGAAAATCGGATCAGGAATCGTGATCAGAAAAATTGCGGATTTAAATCCGAGAAAAAGAAAAATGACGAACGGTCGCTAAATTAAATAAACTGGAAAAAACGATCTATTTTAAAAAACCGAAACTAGAAAAAAAACGGCGGAAAAACCAACGGAAAAACCGAACGATTTTTTTTAAAAAAACTGACAGCGCGGATTACGAGGTGAGGCGAACCTCGGGCGGCGTGCGGGCGAGGCGGCGACGGCGGGCGGCGGCTGAGGCGGCGGCGGGCTAGGGTTTGCCCCGGGTGGGCTGCCCCGGCTTATAAAGCCCTGGCGGGCCGGAGTCCTAGAAGGACAGGGCCCGTAGGTCGGTTCGGTTTTTTTATGCGCAGAAGAAAAATAAAAAGAAATACTAAACGGACTCCAAAAATTCCGAAATAAATTTTCACGGGCTTCTAAAATCAAGTGGCACAAGGTGAACATTTATTTGGGACCTAAATGCAATTTTGAAAAACGCACATTTTTCCTAAATTCAAATAAAATAACGAAAAACTCTGAAATAAAATCTTATTTGATTTTATTATTAAATCATCAATATTTCTTTATTTTTGGAAAGTCATTTTATTCCCTCTCTCATATTTTTGTAATAGAAATAATTGATGATAAAATAAATAAAATCAAATGATCCTATTCTCAAAATTTCAGAAAACTCAAATATAAAAATAACGAAATCCCCAACTCTCTCTGTGGGTCATTGAGTTGCGTAGAATTTCTAGGATCAACCAAAATGCAAAATAAAATATGGTATGCAATGATAATCTAATGTATATTATTCCAAATTGGAAATTTGGGATGTTACATTTAACCATGACAGGGACCCGCATTGCTCACCTGGGCGCTGACATGCGGATGAAGCTTAAAGCGGCCTATACCTTGAATGAACAGGTGTTCTCTGGATCCTAGCGAGCCATTTGCACTATAGGGTATAATAAGCCTCCGCCATCGCTGATAAAAGAAACTATCGAAAAGCTGGCCATGTTGCCTGCCCGGATCAACGAACTGAAGAGATCATCCGCAAGGTCAGGTGCATTGACTCCGCTAATCCGGGCCAAGGCGTGGATTCCGGATCTTGAACCGGCAGATATCATCAAAGGCTATCCTGGTGTGAAAGAAGATGGCTCAGACTTCAATAATGACTATCTCCGAAGGCTAACAAAGGAGATGCGGCCGATAGCAAGAAAACTGGCGGAGGATACCGATATATCTCAATTTCAACCGGTTTATGATGCTGAGGGAATAAGACAGCCCGCGTTAATTCATAATGTTGAAGATCTTGTGCCGCCAATCCGTAAGCATACTTATGCTCCTGACATTGACCACTCCAATCTCATTCGTGAAGAGGCCGTTTTTCAAGATTTAACCGGAATCTTTGTTGGCTGACCAACTGTTGGTATAATAGGAGTGAAAATACCCATCTGTAGGGTTGATGACTCCTTTCCCTCTTGTCGGTTCATGTAAAACCACACATGTTTGTTCGTATAATGCTTGTGACCTGTAGCCAGAACCAGACCGGAGCAATTTACTGTTGGTTTAGAACTGATCATGTACTGACAACTGAGCATTGAAAGCCATGCCGGGTTGTAATAAACACTGGTTTATCAGATATATTCATAAATCCCTTATCAAAAGATATTAAAAACAGCAAATCAAAAAGAAATATACAAGGTTTTTCATGGGCTACCAGGCCCTAAATCGAGGCTTTTCATGGGCTAATAGGCCGTTGAGTTAAACCATTTTGCAAAAGCCTTTTAAGATGGACCTCAATCTTTAACCAATCACCGTTTTAACTTTGACAAGTTCGGGGTCCACGAGATTGACTTGTCAAACGTTCGATGGGTCATACCAAGTTTACCTGGACGAAGTGGCTTACTTAAAGAGGCAGGTTAACCCGGGGTTTTAGGTGAATACACCTGGCTTCCAAGCCTGGCTTGATAGCCTATTACAAGTGTGCAAGCTCGTTGTTCTTTGAGAAGCAAGGATCCCCCAGGTGATATTTGAGCTGTGCTCAGCGGTTACCTATGTTTGAGTTGTGCTTGATGCAATAGACTCTCTTTGGTTCCACATAATTTCCTTTTGGCTTTAAGCCTATCAAGAGGTGTAGCTATGGTGTGAAGACAACCAAGCCCCCTAGTGATATCCCTTTTTGGTTTTAAATCGATCAAGAGGTGTAGCTATGCTGTGAAGACAACCAAGCACCCTAGTGACTTCCTTTATATCTGTCACACCCTAGCTAGTTCAAGCATTAGAATGTGCATCATGTCTATTTTTCTCTTAAATTTGAAATCGGGATGACAAAACCCCCAACACCCCCTGGAAACAACTAGGGTTTACTAAAATTATTTTCAATGAACCTGAAATGCCCTTCTAAAAAGTTCACCCTCTTTGTCTTAGGTTAGAACCTCTGGCAAAATTGGTGCACAATTTTCTAGGTCAACAGAAGGTCATTGAATTAAATCATAAGTATTTGAGTGTGGGCATTTAAATGCTATAAAATAATTTAGACGCTCAAATAATTCTGGGAATAAATGTTTCCTATTGGAAATATTCTAAACAGAGCTTACATTTATTTTCAGGATTTTTGGAAATGTTTTAGTATTTTTAATAAAGCTAAACAGTTGCAGTTAAATAGAAAACAGGAACTAAATCAAAAAAAAGGATAAAGAAGCCACCTGGGCCTTACCTGGCTCGGCCCAGCCTACTGGCTCGGCCAGTCACCCCCTACCTCGCGCCAGGAGGCAGGGGCGCGTGCTCGCCGCGCGCCGGCCACCTCCTGCTTCTGCCGACGCCGGGAGACGCCCAGAGGATGCCACGCGACCCCCACGTCTCCCTCTCATCCTCTCTCACTCTTCCCCTCATCTCCCTCACTCTCTCCCGCGACGGCCGAGCGCGTCCCTCGCCGCTGATCGCCGTAGTTGCCACCACAGCCATCCCCTCGCCTCTCCGACGAGCTCATTAGCTCCGCCTCGACTCCCTCGTCCTCCCCACCGAGCCACGCTTCGCCGAAAGCCCTGCAATGCCGCCTTCGCCCTCGTCTTCAACCTCGGGCATCCGAGATCTCCGGCGACCGCACCTCTTCTCCAGCCCGTCCCCGAGCCCGCTGACCCCCTCTCCGACCCCGCTGTGAGCTCCTCTTCCTTTTCCCTCTTCTCTCGTGCTTGCGCTCGTCCCCTAGCTCCATTTTCCACCACGGACAAGAGCTTCTCGCCGCCGGCCATGGCGCAGCCGTGGCCACAGCCGTGCAAGCTCACAACGGAGCGCCTCATCGTGCTCAGTGCAGCACCAGGAACCCGTAGCCACCCCCAGCTCTTCCTCCCGTGCACCATAGCGTCGAAACCGACCTCGCCCGAACTCCGACCGCCGCCACGAGCTCGATTCCGGCGAGCTCGCTCCACCCCAGCTCCTCACACTTGCTCCATTGGATGCGCGAGAGCCTGGGCTTCGCACGGGTGGTCTTTGTAGTCGATTTGGTCGCCGGAGGGCGTTTTCCGAGCCGCGCCGCCGTCTCGGGCCTCGCCGGCGTCGAGCCGCCGGTGAGTTGACCCAGTTTGACCCCTGGGTGGGCCCAGGTCGACTCCTTTGAGTCAATGACAAGTGGGCCCCCCCTCTGCTAATTATCCAGATTAGTTTCTAACTAAAATTAGTTAGCTTAATTAGTATAGTCACTGACTAGTGGGCCCTGCCCAGTAATTAGGCTAACTAAATGTAGTTAGTGCACTGAGAGGCTGACAGAAGGGGCCCACCAGTCAGGTTTGACCTGGGCTGGCGCCTTTGACCTGCTGAGGTCAGCATGACGCAATGCTGATGCAGTAATGCATTTTCTGGATTTAATTTTATTCAGGAAATTCCAGAAAATAGTCAAAACTTCTAAAAATCATAGAAAATCAACCATAGCTCCAAATGCAAAGAATTATATATGAAAAATGATCAGAAAAATTCAATCTATCCATCTGTAATGGTTTCATGCATGACAAAACAAGGTTACCTTGCTGTTTAAGCAAAATAAGGAAATGCACTATTAAGGCCATGTTTAATGTGCTAATATTTGAATCTTTGATTCAAATGAGTTCATTCCTCTCTATTATAACTTGCATTGGGGCAAGACACATTCATATTGCCATGTCATAGCATGCATCATATTGTTGCATATCGTCATGTGTTGATTGTACTCCGATGTGTTCTTCATGGTAGGTTCTGCCTCCGAGGATACTCACGAGTATCCAACTGAAGGGCAGTATCCCACTACCACTCCATCAGGCAAGCAACCATTGATCATTCCAATACAAACCCATGTTCTCGCTTCTGCTCTTGTTTACTGCATTAAGACAACGCGATTCAAACTGTTGTGTGCTACGGTAGTTGAACCCTTATCCTCTGCATGACCTGTCATTGCCACAGTAACTAGATGAAACCCACTAGCATGTGTAGGAGTTGATTGAGCCATGTATGTGTTTCCTACCTTGCTATGCCTGCTATGCCTAGAGTTGTGTCAGGTCTGGTTCATCTGGGTGATGGGCTAGAGTGAAATGCTTATGCCGGTAATGTGAGGGATGTGTTGAACATGTTTTGGTAAAGGTATTGATGAGAGGCCATGTAGGAGTACATGGTGGGTTGTTTCATTGAGGCCGTCCCTAAGAACTGAGATCTGTATGTGTGATTTTAAGATTCAGCTACTACCATGCATTGGGAACCTTAATTGACCCTCTCGGCTTCTTAATCACCTTAGTACTCTGTCCAGGAGTTGAAAATAGTTTCTGGTGTTTGTAGGTTATGTGTTGGCGGCCGTGCGTAGCCCTGACCCTAGGGTGGGCTATGTTGTGGTAGATACACCGTGGCCGGGTATGCCAGGCGCCCGTTAGGCGTCTCGGGACCCTGTTCACATCGTTCGGGGCCGTATGTAGAAACCTAGGCCGGACTCCCTGCGGATGGAACCTGGATAGGCGATAAACTTGGACTAGAGACTTAAGTGTTTAGGTAGGTCGTGGCCGACACCCTCGCTGGGCTTCCGCTTGAAGGTTGCCGAGTACATGTCGTGTAAGCGGCGGTAAGTGGTGAAAGTGTGTATGAAGAAGTACACCCCTGCAGGGTATAAAACTATTCGAATAGCCGCGTCCGCGGTAAAGGACTACTTGGTTGCCTATACAGTTCATAGACAAGTTAATGGGCACTACTAAAAGACTCAAGATAAGTTTGAGTATCGAGGATGGCCCTCTTGTAGGATGATGAGGGAGGATCCACGGTGGAGTATTGTGTTGGTGAGTAGTGGACTCGCGTGCGAAAACTATTTTACTAGTGAAGTTCCGTAGGATAGCTTAGCCAAGAGTCAAAGCTGGCTTGCTACATTAACCCCACTACCTTCTTGAGAATAAGCATGTATAGTAGGTTCTGATGTAGGACTTGCTGAGTACCTTTGTACTCATGTTTGCTTAATTACTGTTTCAGACGAAACCGCCCACTCCGATGGGTTCTACGTAGACCTTGACGTCGACGAGTGACTAGCCACCCAGGTGGTGATCCTGGCCATGGAGGGCCTTATGTAGATAGACAGGCTTCGAGAAGCCTTCTTACTTTCTAGAGTCTGTACTCAGACTAGTTGCTTCCGCATGTGCTTGTATGTTTGTATGACTTGAGAGTCGGGTCATGTGACCCCTATCTGTATGAACATGTTATGTATGGCTCTCTGGAGCCTTTAAATAAAGTACTTGAGTTGTAGAGTTTTGTTGTGATGCCATGTTGTATGTACTCATATCGGGCATATTGTGTGTATGATTGAAATGCTTGGTATGAGTGGGATCCGACAATCTAGTTGTTTATCCTTGGCAGCCTTTCTTATGGGGAAATGTAGTCTAGTGTTCCTCGAGCCATAGTAGTCCGCTACAGCCCGGTTCACCGGAGTCCTGCTAGCCCAGCACTACTGTTTAGGACACTTGACTGGCCGGCATGTGTTTCACTTCGTTCCTATGTCTGTCCCTTCGGGGAAATGTCACGCGGTGATTTCCGGAGCCCTGCCTAGCCTGCTACAGCCCGGGTCCCCCGGAGTCCTGTTAGCCCAGTGCTATAGCCCGGAATCACTCGCTGATGACCGACATGCTCGATGTGATACATGTATGCCTGTCTCCATAGGTCTGTGCCGCTTTGGGTTCACGACTAGCCATGTCAGCCCGGGTTCTCTGTCATATGGATTCTAGCGACACTATCATATACGTGAGCCAAAAGGCGCAAACGGTCCCGGGCCATGGTAAGGCGACACCCGTGGGATACCGTGCGTGAGGCCGCAAAGTGATATGAGGTGTTACCGGCTATATCGATGTGACTTGGAATCGGGGTCCTGACAGCGTTGGTATCAGAGCCGGACTGCCTGTAGGTTCGTTGAGCCAAACTGGTCGATGTCGAGTCTAGAAGTGCTTTAGTTATATGTAGGGGCATTGATTGTGGGAGGGAACATAAGCCTCTTTTACTCCTTTACCCTATGCCTTTGATCTGAGTCATTCTCTTCTCATTCAACATGGGTTAAGGACTAGGCTCTCTTCTTCTATCAGGTTCACGTGTTACTAATCCGTAGTAGCTTATAGGATTGTTGTTACCAGTCCCAGTTCAGTTTCTACTATTCTTAGTATGTTGCTAATTGGATCAGAACCTTGATATGATGTTGTTGAGTGGTATTGCGAACTGTTGTGGATGTCTCAAATCTTTTTCTGAGCATTTACAGCTGTTATGCTGTCCGATTTTCCCTAGAAATTCTGATGTCTTTACATTGTGGTTGTGCTTTCAAATGGCCAACCGTGTTCAAAACCAAGTGGTTTGCCTGACCCGGTGCCTCGACGTGCCCGGTCATACTGCTATGTTAGTCCGGGTAATGATCGAGACGGGCTACCATTGGTATCCCGAATACACCGTCGAAGAGCAGTTCCGCGACTTTAACCAAAGCCAATATCTCTGCACCGTCAGGATATTTCCTTCTTATCCTGGATCTACCGAGCCCCTTCACTGTTCCTATGGACTTGGGGTTACTGTTGAGATGGCTGTGCAGGATGCTGCCTATTCCATGATGACCATCTTGCGAGTCTGGACTGGCCTGCTTCGGAACACCGACTTCCGTTACATGCCAGCTTCACTTCCGGGAGCGCAAGGGTATCTTCAGGCTATCTATGCTGACTCCACTCAGGAGGACTCATTAACCCGTACCACTGCCGAGATGCTCGAAGATAAGGACCAAGAGAATCGGGCCTTGAGGCTGGAGCTTTTCAATACCCGTGCTGATCATTGGGCTACATTGACTCGGTTTGCACCTGCGGTGCAAGCTGGATGTATGGATACAAGGGATCTGTATCCTGTGAGATCAGCTCTGCCAAACATGGTGGATTGGCGTGATGTGGGAGGCATCACCCCACCTCGTGGTCCCCGCAGGCCACCGTTTGTTGGTCCAAGACCTCATCCTAGCCTCTATGGTCCACAGGCTCCGCAGGACCGTCTGTTCCCGGATGGTCCCGTTGAACTTCCAGGCTATGGAGGTGACTTCTATGAGAACTACTTCGGAGCTGTCTGAGTTAGTAGTGGTACCACTAGTATTGTAGTAATTGTATCTCCACTGTCCTGCGTGATTTGTGGAATATGACTTTGTGTGTAATCAATTCCGGAGGTGTACACAAATAATGTATAGGAGCTTGGAATGCCTCCGATGAGATGTAACGTCTTTCATCATAGTTGTACTGTAGCCTGGGCTTGTACTAAACTATGTATGATGTGTATGACCGTTGGTATATATATGGCAGTTTTATATTACCATGACATACGGATGAACATCTCTGCATTCCGAGTTATCCATTACATACTGCACTTCCTTGCTAAGTTTGAGCCATCCTTATCTAAACCATTGTCTTGTTTTCTCCTAGGATGGTCAACACCCGCAGCAACCCTGCTGCCTCGGAGCAGGGGGAAGCCAGTGCCGCTAGGGGTGAAAATCTGCCTCACCCGCCTTCTCTGGCCGAAGTGATGCTGGAGGCGAAAAGAAACAAGCGTGAGACTAACCGCCTGCTGGAGCGGATTGAGCAGAACACTGCACATCAACCACAAAATGACTTGGTGTCAATCAGTGACTTTATCAAGCTGTACCCACCAAAGTTTAACCATTCCGTCGAACCGCTCGACGCGGATGACTGGCTTCGCAGCATCACTCACAAGCTACGTTCTGCCAACGTAGCCGAAGCCGACAAGGTTACCTATGCTGCCTATCATCTCGAAGGCCCTGCTAGCTTTTGGTGGGAAAACTTCGAAGCTATGCGCCCGGTCGGCCAAATCACTACTTGGGCTGAATTCAGTGAGGCTTTCCGCGAGCATCACATTCCGGAAGGTCTCATGGATTGCAAGATGGAGGAGTTCTGCAACTTCACCCAAGGAAGACTGACTGTGGATGCTTATAGTCGTGAATTTGGAAATCTGGCATGCTATGCTCCTGAAGAAGTATCTACTGAAGCTAAGAAGCAGGCAAGGTTCTGCAAGGGACTTAGTCCTGAGCTTCGCCGCGATCTTCGTCTACACGAGTGCACCTCCTTCCAGAAGTTGGTCAATAAAGCCATCAGTGCTGAGACAGGCCAGACTGATTATGACGCTTCACACAAGCACTCCCGTGACTTTGGCTCTTCATTTGGCTCTGGAGCTCAGAAGCGCCGGGTGTGGATTCCAAGCACGACACTGCCACCCAGGTTCATTCCGAGGCCATCCTTTGAGGTGCCTCGTCCCAACCAGCAATTCGCACCGCCCAAGCCCTCTGGTGGCCCCACTGCTAATGCTGCTCCACGCTCCAATGTGGTGACATGCTTTAAGTGTCGAGAGCCGGGTCACTATAGCCGAGAGTGTCCCCAGAACAACAACCCCATCCAAACTGGAAAGTCTGTTGGCCGTGGTAAGCCCGCAGGAAAGACATTCTACGCCAAGCCGGCCACCACTACACGTGGCCATGTCAACTATGTTTCAGCCGAGGAGGCTCATGAGGATCCCAACGTCATCCTTGGTACGCTCCTTGTTAACTACCATCCGGCATTTGTTCTTTTCGATACTGGAGCATCTCATTCATTCATATCCGAGAACTATGCTCGATTGCACAACACGACATTCTGTGACATGCCCTCTACCATGGAAATTCAAACCCCTGGCTCTAGATGGCAAAGTTCTAGAGTAAGCCATGGGAACGAAATCCTTGTCGATAGACTTGTCTTCCTTGCATCCTTAATAGCTCTCAAGTCCTCGGACATAAACATCATCTTGAGTATGGACTAGATGTCAGCTCATTATGCTAAGATCGATTGTGCCACTAGAACCGTTCAACTTACTCACCCATCGGGCAAGACAGTCAATGTCTTAACTCGAGTGGCCAAGCGCCAACTTTACTCCTTAAATGCCAACCCCCTTCCAGACCTTGAGGATGTTCCGGTAGCCCGAGATTTTCCGGATGTCTTTCCAGAAGAACTGCCAGGTGTTCCACCTGACAGGGATGTCGAGTTTGTGATAGAACTTGTTCCAGGAACCGTTCCAATTTCTAGAAGACCCTACAAGATGGCACCCTTAGAACTAGCCGAGCTTAAGAACCAACTCGATGAGTCCTTGAAAAAGGGTTTCATCCGTCCTAGTTCCTCTCCTTGGGCTTGTCCCGTCCTCTTCGTCAAGAAGAAGGATGGAACGGATCGAATGGTTGTAGACTACCGCCCTGTCAACCTGGTCACCATCAAGAACAAATACCCTCTTCCCAGGATTAACGATCTGTATGATCAGCTCCCTGGATCCTCAGTCTTTTCCAAGATGGATTTGAGGTTGGGCTACCATCAAATAGAAATCAGAAACGGGGACATTCCCAAAACGGCCTTCGTTACTCGTTATGGCCAATACGAGTACACCGTCATGTCCTTCGGTTTAACCAATGCCCCAGCCACCTTCTCTCGGTTAATGAACTCGGTTTTCATGGAGTACTTGGACAAATTTGTCGTAGTATACCTCGATGACATACTCATCTACTCCAAGAATGAAGAGGAACATGCCGAACATCTAAGGCTAGTGTTGATGAAACTTCGAGAGCATCGCCTTTATGCCAAATTCTCCAAGTGTGAATTTTCATTGCCAGAAGTGACCTATCTAGGCCATGTAATCTCTGGAAAGGGTATTGCTGTCAATCCCGAGCGAGTTCAAGCCGTCCTTGATTGGACTCCACCTGAGACGGTTAAGCAAGTTCGGAGCTTCCTTGGCTTAGCGAGCTATTGCCGCCGCTTCGTCGAGAATTTCTCCAAGGTTGCTAAACCTCTAACTGAACTCCTCAAGAAAGATAAAAAGTTCGAGTGGACTCCACAGTGCGAGTTCAGTTTTCAGGAACTGAAAAGATGCCTGACATCTGCTCCCGTACTGGTACCACCAGATTTCTCCAAGGACTTTATTATCTATTGCGACGCCTCGCGACAAGGACTAGGTTGCATACTCATGCAAGATCGTCAGGTAATTGTCTATGCTTCACGGCAATTACACCCACATGAGGAAAATTATCCCAAACATGATCTAGAGCTTGCAGCTGTAGTCCATGCACTTAAAACTTGGCGACATTACCTTCTCGGTAATCGTTGCGAGATCTTCACCGATCACCAAAGTTTGAAGTATATCTTCACCCAACCAGATTTGAATCTCAGGCAAAGACGTTGGGTCGAGTTGATCTCGGATTACGACCTAGCAATAACTTACACCGCGGGCAAAGCCAATGTCATGGCTGATGCGCTAAGCCGTAAGTCCTATTGTAACAACCTGATGTTACAACAAAGTCAACCACTTCTCCATGAGGAATTCGGTAAGCTTAATCTTCACATTGTTCCTCGAGGATTCCTATCCACCCTGGTGGCGAAACCTACCCTTATGGATCAAATCATAACCGCCCAGCGGTATGACAAAGGCATATCCCGGATTAAGGAAAACATTGCTAGCGGAGTTGCTAAATGTTTTTCCATGGATAAGCGGGGTGCTGTCTTCTTTGAGAACCGTTTGGTGGTTCCCAAGAAACAACATCTACGCCAGTTGATCCTTAAGGAAGCTCATGAAACCCCTCTCACCATTCATCCCGGTAGTACTAAAATGTATCAAGACCTACGCCAGAGGTTTTGGTGGACTAGGATGAAGAGAGAAATCACTCAATACATTGCCAATTGCGACATTTGTCGTCGTGTTAAAGCAGAGCATCAACGGCCTGCTGGCACCCTTCAACCTTTGGCTATTCCCGAATGGAAATGGGATAAAATCAGTATGGATTTCATCACTGGGTTTCCCAGGACCAAGAGAGGGAATAATGCCATCTTCGTCGTGATCGACCGTCTTTCCAAATTAGCCCACTTTCTACCTGTTCGTGAGAGTATCACCACTAGCCAGCTAGCCGATTTATACATCTCCCAAATAGTGTCTCTTCGTGGTGTTCCATTGGAAATTAACTCAGACCGTGGAAGTCTCTTCACCTCTCGATTTTGGGAAAGTTTCCAAAATGCTATGGGAACTCGTCTCTCTTTTAGTACCTCCTTCCATCCTCAATCAAGTGGTCAAGTAGAGCGAGTCAATCAAATTCTGGAAGATATGCTCCGAGCTTCTGTCATCTCATTCGGAATAAGTTGGGAGAAATGCCTTCCATTCGCGGAGTTTGCTTATAACAATAGTTATCAAGCCAGCTTGGGCAAGGCTCCTTTCGAAGTTCTCTACGGATGAAAATGTTGAACGCCTCTTAACTGGTCAGAAACCGGGGAAAGACAACTCTTTGGCCCGGATATGATACAGGAAGCAGAAGAGCAGGTTCGTGTTATTCGTGAGAAATTGAAAACAGCCCAATCTCATCAAAAGAGTCAATATGACCGTAAACATTAGCCTATGACTTATGAAGTCGACGAGAAGGCTTACCTTCAGGTAACTCCGTTAAAGGGAACCCATCGTTTCGGTATCAAAGGCAAATTGGCTCCTCGTTACATTGGACCCTTTCGCATTCTTGCCAAACGAGGAGAAGTTGCCTACCAATTGGAACTACCTCCGCATCTTTCCAGAGTTCATGATGTCTTCCACGTTTCTCAACTGAGGCGTTGCTTCGTGGATCCCATCCGTGGAGTGGACCACGAAACGCTTGATCTACAAGATAACCTTTCCTATCGGGAATATCCCGTTCGTATCCTTGATCAGGCCGAGCGTACCACTCGACGTCAGAATATCAAGTTTCTCAAGATTCAATGGTCACACCATTCCGAGAAAGAAGCCACTTGGGAAAGGGAGGATCGTCTTCGACTTGAGTACCCCACCTTCTTCCGGAGGATCCTAAATCTCGGGACGAGATTCTTTTGAGTGGGGGTGAGTTGTCACACCCTAGCTAGTTCAAGCATTAGAATGTGCATCATGTCTATTTTTCTCTTAAATTTGAAATGCGGATGACAGAACCCCCAACACCCCCCTGGAAACAACTAGGGTTTACTAAAATTATTTTCAATGAACCTGAAATGCCCTTCTAAAAAGTTCACCCTCTTTGTCTTAGGTTAGAACCTCTGGCAAAATTGGTGCACAATTTTCTAGGTCAACAGAAGGTCATTGAATTAAATCATAAGTATTTGAATTTGGGCATTTAAATGCTATAAAATAATTTAAATGCTCAAATAATTTTGGGAATAAATGTTTCCTGTTGGAAATGTTCTAAATAGAGCTTACATTTATTTTTAGGATTTTTGGAAATGTTTTAGTATTTTTAATAAAGCTAAACAGTTGCAGTTAAATAGAAAACAGAAATTAAATCAAAAAAAAGGAGAAAGAAGCCCACCTGGGCCTTACCTGGCTCGGCCCAGCCTACTGGCTCGCCAGTCACCCCCTACCTCGGGCCAGGAGGCAGGGGCGCGTGCTTGCCGCGCGCCGGCCACGCGCCGGCCACCTCCTGCTTCTGCCGACGCCGGGAGACGCCCAGAGGACGCCACGCGACCCCCACGTCTCCCTCTCATCCTCTCTCACTCTTCCCCTCGTCTCCCTCACTCTCTCCCGCGACGGCCGAGCGCGTCCCTCGCCGCCGATCGCCGTAGTTGCCACCACAGCCATCCCCTCACCTCTCCGACGAGCTCATTAGCTCCGCCTTGACTCCCTCGTCCTCCCCACCGAGCCACGCTTCGCCGGAAGCCCTGCAACGCCGCCTTTGCCCTCGTCTTCAACCTCGGGCATCCGAGATTGCCGGAGACCGCACCTCTTCTCCAGCCCATCCCCGAGCCCGCTGACCCCCTCTCCGACCCCGCTGTGAGCTCCTCTTCCTTTTCCCTCTTCTCTTGTGCTCGCGCTCGTCCCCTAGCTCCATTTTCCACCGCGGCAGAGAGCTTCTTGCCGCCGGCCATGGCGCAGCCGTGGCCACAGCCGTGCAAGCTCACAATGGAGCACCTCACCGTGCTAAGTGCAGCACAGGAACCCATATCCACCCCCAGCTCTTCCTCCCGTGCACCGTAGCGTCGAAACCGACCTCGCCCGAACTCCGGCAGCCGCCACGAGCTCGATTCCGGCGAGCTCGCTCCACCCCAGCTCCTCACGCTTGCTCCATTGGATGCGCGAGAGCCTGGGCTTCGCACGGGTGGTCTCCGTAGTCGATTTGGTCGCCGGAGGGCGTTTTCCGAGCCGCGCCGCCGTCTCAGGCCTCGCCGGCGTCGAGCCGCCGGCGAGTTGACCCAGTTTGACCCCTGGGTGGGCCCAGGTCGACTCCTTTGAGTCAATGACAAGTGGGCCCCCTCTGCTAATTATCCAGATTAGTTTCTAATTAAAATTAGTTAGTTTAATTAGTATAGTCACTGACTAGTGGGCCCTGCCCAGTAATTAGGCTAACCAAATGTAGTTAGTGCACTGAGAGGCTGACAGAAGGGGCCCACCAGTCAGGTTTAACCTGGGCTGGCACCTTTGACCTGCTGAGGTCAGCATGACGCAATGCTGACACAGTAATGCATTTTCTGGATTTAGTTTTATTCATGAAATTCCAGAAAATAGTCAAAACTTCTAAAAATCATAGAAAATCAACCATAGCTCCAAATGCAAAGAATTATATATGAAAAATGATCAAAAAAATTCAATCTATCCATCTGTAATGGTTTCATGCATGACAAAACAAGTTTACCTTGCTGTTTAAGCAGAATAAGGAAATGCACTATAAGGCCATGTTTAATGAGCTAATATTTGAATCTTTGATTCAAATGAGTTCATTCCTCTCTATTATAACTTGCATTAGGCCAAGACACATTCATATTGCCATGTCATAGCATGCATCATATTGTGGCATATCTTCATGTGTTGATTGTGCTCCAATGTGTTCTTCGTGGTAGGTTCTGCCTCCGAGGATATTCACGAGTATCCAACTGAAGGGCAGTATCCCACTACCACTCCATCAGGCAAGCAACCATTGATCATTCCGATGCAAACCCATGTTCTCGCTTCTGCTCTTGTTTACTGCATTAAGACAACGTGATTCAAACTGCTGTGTGCTACGGTAGTTGAACCCTTATCCTCTGCATGACCTGTCATTGCCACAGTAACTAGATGAAACCCACTAGCATGTGTAGGAGTTGATTGAGCCATGTATGTGTTTCCTACCTTGCTATGCCTGCTATGCCTAGAGTTGTGTCAGGTCTAGTTCATCTGGGTGATGGGCTAGAGTGAAATGCTTATGCCGGTAATGTGCGGGATGTGTTGAACATGTTTTGGTAAAGGTATCGATGAGAGGCCATGTAGGAGTACATGGTGGGTTGTTTCATTGAGGTCGTCCATAAGGACTGAGATCTGTATGTGTGATTTTAAGATTCAGCTACTACCATGCATTGGGATCCTTAATTGACCCTCCCGGATTCTTAATCACCTTAGTACTCTGTCCAGGAGTTGCAAATAGTTTCTGGTGTTTGTAGGTTATGTGTTGGCGGCCGTGCGTAGCGCTGACCCTAGGGGTGGGCTATGTTGCGGTAGATACACCGTGGCCGGGTATGCCGGGCGCCTGTTAGGCATCTCGGGACCCTGTTCACATCGTTCGGGGCCGTATGTGGAAACCTCGGCCGGACTCCCTGCGGATGGAACCTGGATAGGCGATAAACCTGGACTAGAGACTTAAGTGTTTAGGTAGGCCGTGGCCGACATCCTCGCTGGGCTTCCGCTTGAAGGTTGCCGAGTACATGTCGTGTAAGCGGCGGTAAGTGGTGAAAGTGTGTATGAAGAAGTACACCCCTGCAGGGTATAAAACTATTCGAATAGCCGCGTCCGCGGTAAAGGACTACTTGGTTGCCTATATAGTTCATAGACAAGTTAATGGACACTACTAAAAGACTCAAGATAAGTGTGAGTATCGAGGATGGCCCTCTCGTAGTATGACGAGGGAGGATCCACGGTGGAGTATTGTGTTGGTGAGTAGTGGACTCGTGTGCGAAAACTATTTTACCGGTGAAGTTCCGTAGGATAGCTTAGCCAAGAGTCAAAGCTGGCTTGCTGCATTAACCCCACCACCTTCTTGAGAATAAGCATGTATAGTAGGTTCTGATGTAAGACTTGCTGAGTACCTTTGTACTCATCTTTGCTTAATTACTATTTCAGACGACACCGCCCACTCCGATGGGTTCTACGTAGACCTTGACGTCGACGAGTGACTAGCCACCCAGGTGGTGATCCTGGCCATGGAGGGCCTTATGTAGATAGACAGGCTTCGAGAAGCCTTCTTACTTTCTAGAGTCTATACTCAGACTAGTTGCTTCCGCATGTGCTTGTATGTTTGTATGACTTGAGAGTCGGGTCATGTGACCCCTATCTGTATGAACATGTTATGTATGGCTCTCTGGAGCCTTTAAATAAAGTACTTGAGTTGTAGAGTTTTGTTGTGATGCCATGTTGTATGTAATCATATCGGGCATATTGTGTGTATGATTGAAATGCTTGGTATGAGTGGGATCCGACAATCTAGTTGTTTATCCTTGGCAGCCTTTCTTATGGGGAAAGGTAGTCTAGTGTTCCTCGAGCCATAGTAGTCCGCTACAGCCCGGTTCACCGGAGTCCTGCTAGCCCAGCACTACTGTTCAGGATACTTGACTGGCCGGCATGTGTTTCACTTCGTTCCTATGTCTGTCCCTTTGGGCAAATGTCACGCGGTGATTTTCGGAGTCCTGCCTAGCCTGCTACAGCCCGGGTCCCCCGGAGTCCTGTTAGCCCAGTGCTACAGCCCGGAATCACTCGCTGATGACCGACATGCTCGATGTGATACATGTATGCCTATCTCCATAGGTCTGTGCCTCTTTGGGTTCACGACTAGCCATGTCGGCCCGGGTTCTCTGTCATATGGATGCTAGCGACACTATCATATACGTGAGCCAAAAGGCGCAAACGGTCCCAGGCCATGGTAAGGCGACACCCGTGGGATACCGTGCGTGAGGCCGCAAAGTGATATGAGGTGTTACCGGCTAGATCGATGTGACTTGGAATCGGGGTCCTGACAATATCTGTGTGGCCATATGGGCCGGGTTAATAAAACTCCGCTTTGTCAGTAGAAGCCCCTGTGGAACCACACATGATGTAAAAAAGAACAGAGACCCCGCTTTAGCCGAAGCTCCGGTTCATTATATAATATATATATTGTCATAAGTATGTACATAAGAAGAGCCTGTGGTGCAAGTATAGTAAGGCCGAAGAAGGGCAACATTCCATGGCCGCTTGGTATCCTCCTCCGATTTACGTGAGTCTTTGTGCTCTCGAACATCGATAAGGTAGTATGACACATTGTGTAGGTTTTTGCTGACCACAAAAGGTCCTTCCCATGGTGGGGATAACTTGTGCATATCAGTTTGGTCTTGGATGAGCCGGAGCACCATATCACCCTCTTGAAAAGTTCTGGTTTTAACCCGGCGGCTGTGATAATGTCGGATATCTTGATGATAAATCGCCGAATGTGCCGCTGCGAGATCACGCTCCTCATCTAACAGGTCCAGTGAGTCCTGACGTGCCTTCTCATTGTCAGCTTCAGCGTAAGCCGCCACACGGGGCGAGTCATGACGGATGTCACTAGGAAGAACCGCCTCTGCTCCATAAACCATGAAGAAAGGTGTATAACCCGTCGATCTGTTTGGTGTGGTGTTGATACTCCATAACACAGAAGGTAACTCCTCCACCCAACAACCTAGTGTCCGCTTTAAAGGAACCATAAGCCAGGGTTTGATACCTCTCAAAATTTCTAGATCTTCCCTCTCAGCTTGACCATTAGACTGGGGGTGAGCCACTGACGCTATATCAAGCCAGATGTGCTCATGTTGACAAAATTCCTCCATCTCACCCTTAGACAGATTAGTACCATTATCTGTGATAATGCTGTGTGGAAAGCCAAACCGGAAGATCACCTTCATGATGAATTGAACGGCGGTGGCTGCATCACACTTACTGACTGGCTCTGCCTATACCCACTTGGTAAACTTGTCAACTGCCACCAATAGGTGGGTCTTTTTGTCCTTGGATCTCTTAAAGGGTCCAACTATATCGAGCCCCCAAGTTGCAAATGGCCAAGTGATTGGAATCATTCTCAACTCCTCAGCCGGAACATGAGCACGACATGCAAATTTTTGACAACTGTCACACTGATGTCTACTACACAACCTTCTTCTTGTAGACGTTGTTGGGCCTCCAAGTGCAGAGGTTTGTAGGACAGTAGCAAATTTCACTCAAGTGGATGACCTAAGGTTTATCAATCCATAGGAGGCATAGGATGAAGATGGTCTCTCTCGAGCAACCCTGCAACCAAATAACAAAGAGTCTCTTGTGTCCCCAACACACCCAATACAATGGTAAATTGTATAGGTGCACTTGTTCGGCGAAGAGATGGTGATACAAGTGGTATATGGATGGTAGATAAAGGTATTTGTAATCTGAAATTATAAAAACAACAAGGTAAATAATGATAAAAGTGAGCATAAACGGTATTGCAACGATAGGAAACAAGGCCTAGGGTTCATACTTTCACTAGCTAGTGCAAGTTCTCTCAACAATAATAACATGATTGGATCACATAACTATCCCTCAACATGCAACAAAGAGTCACCCCAAAGTCACTAATAGCGGAGAACGAACGAAGAGATTATGGTAGGGTACGAAACCACCTCAAAGTTATTCTTTCCAATCAATCCGTTGGGCTATTCCTATAAGTGTCACAAACAGCACTAGAGTTCGTACTAGAATAACACCTTAAGACACAAATCAACCAAAACCCTAATGTCACCTAGATACTCCAATGTCACCTCAAGTATCCGTGGGTATGATTATACGATATGCATGACACAATCTCAGATTCATATATTCAACCAACACATAGGACCTCAAAGAGTGCCCCAAAGTTTCTACCGGAGAATCACGACAAAAACGTGTGCCAACCCCTATGCATAGGTTCATGGGCGGAACCCGCAAGTTGATCACCAAAACATACATCAATTGAATCATGTGATATCCCATTGTCACCACAGATACGCATGGCAAAACATACATCTCGTGTTCTCTAATCTTTAAAGACTTAATCAGATTAGATAATTTCAAAGGGAAAACTCAATCCATTACAAGAGAGTAGAGGGGGAGGAGAAACATAAGATCCAATTATAATAGCAAAGCTCGCGATACATCAAGATCGTGCCAAATCAAGAACACGAGAGAGAGAGAGAGATCAAACACATAGCTACTGCTACATACCCTCAGCCCCGAGGGAGAACTACTCCCTCCTCGTCATGGAGAGCACCGGGATGATGAAGATGGCCACCGGAGAGGGATTGCCCCCTCCGGCAGGGTGCCGGAACGGGTCTAGATTGGCTTTCGCTGCCTACAGAGGCTTCTGGCGGCAGAACTCCTGATATATTGTGCTCTCGGATGTTTTTAGGGTATATGGAGATATATAGGCGGAAGAAGTACGTCAGGGGAGACACGAGGGTGGAGGGCGTGCCCTAGGGGGGTGGGCGCGCCCCCTACCTCATGGCTCCCTTGTTTCTTTCCTGACGTGCAGTACAAGTCTATCATGTAGCTTCCATTCCAAAAATAAGTTCCGTGAAGTTTTAGGTCAATTGGACTCCGTTTGATTTTCCTTTTCTGCGATACTCTAAAACAAAGAAAAACAGAAACTGGCACTGGGATCTAGGTTAATAGGTTAGTCCAAAAAATCATATAAAAAAGCATACAAATGCATATAAAACATCCAAGGTTGATAATATAATAGCACGGAACAATCAAAAATTATAGATACGCTGGAGACGTATCAGCATCCCCAAGCTTAATTCCTGCTCGTCCTCGAGTAGGTAAATGATAAAAACAGAAATTTTGATGTGGAATGCTACCTAACATATTTATCCATGTTGTTCTCTTTATTGTGGCAAGAATATTTAGATCCATAAGATTCAAGACAAAAATTTAATATTGACATAAAAATAATAATACTTCAAGCATACTAACAAAGCAATCATGTCTTCTCAAAATAACATGGCCAAACAAAGCTATCCCTACAAGATCATATAGTCTGGCTATGCTCCATCTTCACCACACAAAATATTTAAATCATGCACAACCTCGATGACAAGCCAAGCAATTGTTTCATACTTTTGATGTTCTCAAACTTTTTCAATCTTCACGCAATATATGAGCGTGAGCCATGGATAAAGCACTATAGGTGGAATAGAATGGTGGTTGTGGAGAAGACAAAAAGGAGAAGATAGTCTCACATCAACTAGGCATATCAATGGGCTATGGAGATGCCCATCAATAGATATCAATGTGAGTGAGTAGGGATTGCCATGCAACGGATGCACTAGAGCTATAAATGTATGAAAGCTCAACAAAAGAAACTAGTGGGTGTGCATCCAACTCGTTTGCTCACGAAGACCTAGGGCATTTTAAGGAAGCCCATCATTGGAATATACAAGCCAAGTTCTATAATGAAAGATTCCCACTAGTATATGAAAGCGACAACATACGAGACTCTCTATCATGAAGATCATGGTGCTACTTTGAAGCAAAAGTGTGGTAAAAGGATAGTAGCATTGCCCCTTCTCTCTTTTTCTTCCGTTTTTTTATTTTTTATTTGGGCCTTCTCTTTTTTTATGGCCTCTTTTATCTTCTTTTTATTATTTGGGCTTCTTTGGCCTCTTTTATTTATTTATTTTTGTCCGGAGTCTCATCCCGACTTTTGGGGGAATCATAGTCTCCATCATCCTTTCCTCACTGGAGCAATGCTCTAATAATGATGATCATCACACTTTTATTTTCTTACAACTCAAGAATTACAACTCGATACTTAGGACAAGATATGACTCTATATGAATGCCTCCGGCGATGTTCTGGGATGTGCAATGACTCATGAGTGACATGTATGAAAGAATTATGAACGGTGGTTTTGCCACAAATACAATGTCAACTACATGATCAAGCATAGCAATATGACAATGATGGAGCGTGTCATAGTAAACGGACCGCCACTCACATACTTATTGCAAAAATTTATTAGTTATCGAAACATAACTTCAAAGGGAAAACTCAATCCATTACAAGAGAGTAGAGGGGGAGGAGAAACATAAGATCTAACTATAATAGCAAAGCTCGCGATACATCAAGATCGTGCCAAATCAAGAACACGAGAGAGAGAGAGAGAGAGATCAAACATATAGCTACTGCTACATACCCTCAGCCCTGAGGGAGAACTACTCCCTCCTCATCATGGAGAGCACCGGGATGATGAAGATGGCCACCAGAGAGGGATTGCCCCCTCCGGCAGGGTGCCGGAACGGGTCTAGATTGGCTTTCGGTGGCTACTGAGGTTTCTGGCGGTGGAACTCCCAATCTATTGTGCTCTCGGATGTTTTTAGGGTATATGGAGATATATAGGCGGAAGAAGTACGTCAGAGGAGCCACGAGGGTGGAGGGCGGGCCCTAGGGGGGTGGGCGCGCCCCCTACCTTGTGGCTCCCTCGTTTCTTTCCTGGCGTGCACCCCAAGTCTATCAGGTAGCTTCCGTTCCAAAAATAAGTTCCGTGAAGTTTCAGGTCAATTGGACTCCATTTGATTTTCCTTTTCTGCGATACTCTAAAACAAGAAAAAACAAAAACTAGCACTGGGCTCTAGGTTAATAGGTTAGTCCAAAAAATCATATAAAATAGCATATAAATGCATATAAAACATCCAAGGTTGATAATATAATAGCACGGAACAATCAAAAAGTATAGATACACTGGAGACGTATCAGCATCCCCAAGCTTAATTCCTGCTCGTCCTCGAGTAGGTAAATGATAAAAACAGAAATTTTGATGTGGAATGCTACCTAACATATTTATCCATGTTGTTCTGTTTATTGTGGCAAGAATATTTAGATCCATAAGATTCAAGACAAAAATTTAATATTGACATAAAAATAATAATACTTCAAGCATACTAACAAAGCAATCATGTCTTCTCAAAATAACATGGCCAAAGAAAGCTATCCCTACAAAATCATATAGTCTGGCTATGCTCCATCTTCACCACACAAAATATTTAAATCATGCACAACCCCGATGACAAGCCAAGAAATTGTTTCATACTTTTGATGTTCTCAAACATTTTCAATCTTCACGCAATATATGAGCGTAAGCCATGGATATAGCACTATAGGTGGAATAGAATGGTGGTTGTGGAGAAGACAAAAAGGAGAAGATAGTCTCACATCAACTAGGCATATCAATGGGCTATGGAGCTGCCCATCAATAGATATCAATGTGAGTGAGTAGGGATTGCCATGCAACGGATGCACTAGAGCTATAAATGTATGAAAGCTCAACAAAAGAAACTAGTGGGTGCGCATCCAACTCGTTTGCTCACGAAGACCTAGGGCATTTTAAGGAAGCCATCATTGGAATATACAAGCCAAGTTCTATAATGACAGATTCCCACTAGTATATGAAAGCGACAACATAGGAGACTCTCTATCGTGAAGATCATGGTGCTACTTTGAAGCACAAGTGTGGTAAAAGGATAGTAGCATTGCCCCTTCTCTCTTTTTCTTCCGTTTTTTTATTTTTTATTTTGGCCTTCTCTTTTTTTATGGCCTCTTTTATCTTCTTTTTATTATTTGGGCTTCTTTGGCCTCTTTTATCTATTTATTTTTGTCCGCAGTCTCATCTCGACTTGTGGGGGAATCATAGTCTCCATCATTCTTTCCTCACTGGGACAATGCACTAATAATGATGATCATCACACTTTTCTTTTCTTACAACTCAAGAATTACAACTCGATACTTAGGACAAGATATGACTCTATATGAATGCCTCCGGCGATGTACCGGGATGTGCAATGACTCATGAGTGACATGTATGAAAGAATTATGAACAGTGGCTTTGCCACAAATACAATGTTAACGACATGATCATGCATAGCAATATGACAATGATGGAGCGTGTCATAGTAAACGGACCGCCACTCAAATACTTATTGCAAAAATCTATTAGTTACCGAAACATAACTTCAAAGGGAAAACTCAATCCATTACAAGAGAGTAGAGGGGGAGGAGAAACATAAGATCTAACTATAATAGAAAAGCTCGCGATACATCAAGATCGTGCCAAATCAAGAACACGAGAGAGAGAGAGAGAGATCAAACATATAGCTACTGCTACATACCCTCAGCCCTGAGGGAGAACTACTCCCTCTCATCATGGAGAGCACCGGGATGATGAAGATGGCCAACAGAGAGGGATTGCCACCTCCGGCAGAGTGCCGGAACGGGTCTAGATTGGCTTTCGGTGGCTACAGAGGTTTCTGGCAGTGGAACTCCCGATCTATTTTGCTCTCGGATGTTTTTAGGGTATATGGAGATATATAGGCGGAAGAAGTACATCAGGGGAGCCACGAGGGTGGAGGGCGCGCCCTAGGGGGGTGGGCTCGCCTCCTACCTCGTGGCTCCTCGTTTCTTTCCTGACGTGCACTCCAAGTCTATCAGGTAGCTTTCGTTCCAAAAATTAGTTCCGTGAAGTTTCAGGTAAATTGGACTCCATTTGATTTTCCTTTTCTGTGATACTCTAAAACAAGGAAAAAACAGAAACTGGCACGGGGGTGTCGGTTAATAGGTTAGTCCCAAAAATCATATAAGATAGCATATAAATGCATATAAAACATCCAAGGTTGATAATATAATAGCATGGAACAATCAAAAATTATAGATACGTTGGAGAAGTATCACACACCTTTTGACTAAATCCTCAGCATCAGCATGAACCGTCAACCAATAGAAGCCGTGATGAAAATCCTTAGCCACCAAGGATTTCGAACCGGCGTGATGACCACAATCTCCTTCGTGGGTTTCTCGCAAAATCTCACAACCCTCTTGAGGAGACACACAACGCTGAATTGCTCCTGTAACCCTGTGATGATGTAACTCCCCATTGATAATGGTCATTGACTTGGATTGCCGGATTATCTGCCGGGCCAAGGTTTCATCCTCCGGTAACTCGCCCCGGTTCATGTAAGCCAAGTATGGGACTGTCCAATCCGGTGTAATATATAAAGCCGCCACCAACTGGACCTCTGGGTCAGGAATAGCCAACTCCTCCTCTGTTGGTATCTTGACCGACGGATTATGTAGTACATCGAGGAAGACATTAGGTGGGACCGGTTTACGCTGAGAACCTAGGCAACTTAAAGTGTCCGTTGCTTCATTCTTTCTCCGGTCTATATGGTCAACTTGATAACCCTTGAAATGACCAGCCACTATGTCCACCTCTCATCGATAGGAAGCCATGAGTGGGTCCTTAGAATCCCAAGTGCTAGACACCTGTTGAGCCACCAGGTCCGAGTCACCGAAGCACTTAACCCGGCTTAAGTTCATCTCCTTAGCCATCCGAAGACCGTGGAGTAAGGCCTCGTACTCAGCTGCATTGTTAGTGCAAGGGAACATTAGGCGAAGAACACAACAAAACTTGTCACCTCGTGGGGAAGTTAATATGACTCCAGCCCCCGAGCCCTCCAATTGCCTGGATCCATCAAAGTGAATAGTCCAATAAGTGTTGTCTGGCTTTTCCTCTGGTGTCTGCAACTCTGACAAATCATTGATGAAGTCCACGAGTGCTTGAGATTTAATCGTTGTGCGAGGTGTATACTTGAGCCCGTGAGATCCAAGCTCCATAGCCCACTTGGCAATCCGGCCAGTCGCCTCTCTCTTTTGTATGATATCTCCCAAAGGGGCTGAACTAACCACTGTGATAGGATGACCTGAAAATAGTGCTTGAGCTTCCGGCTTGCCATAAAAACTCCATACACTAGCTTCTGCCAATGCGGATACCTCTGCTTTGATTTGATAAGCACCTCACTGATAATAATAAACCGGCCGTTGAACCGGATACTCCTTTCCAGCCTCCTTGCACTCCACAACTATAGCCACACTGACAGCCCGGGCATTAGCAGCCACATATAGCAGTAAAGGCTCTTTATCGATCGGAGCCGCAAGAACAGGCGGTTCAGCTAACTGTCTCTTCAAATCGTCAAACGCTTTATCAGCCGCATCACTCCAGACAAAGTGATCCATTTTCTTTAGCATCTGATATAAAGGGATAGCCTTCTCCCCGAGACAACTGATAAACCGGCTCAAAGCTGCAATCCGGCCAGCCAAACGCTGAACGTCATTGATACACACCGGTTTAGCCAGAGAGGTGATAGTTGTAATCTTCTTCGGGTTAGCCTCAATGCCCATGTTCGACACCAGAAAACCCAGGAGCTTGCCTGCTGGAACACCAAAGACACATTTGTCCGGATTAAGCATCATTTTATAAACCCGGAGGTTGTCAAAGGTTTCTCTCAAGTCATCTATCAGTGTTTCCCCCTTCCTGGACTTCACCACAATATCATCCACATATGCATGAGCATTGCGCCCAATCTGTTCATGAAGACAGTTCTAAACAGAACGCTAGTAAGTCGCCTGGGCACTCTTGTGCCCAAAGGGCATAGAGACATAGCAGAAGGCTCCAAAGGGAGTTATGAAAGTTGTCTTCTCCTGGTCCTTAACTACCATTTTGATCTGATGATAAACAGAATAAGCATCCAGAAAACACAAACGGTCACATCCTGCCGTAGCATCAATAATCTGATCAATACGAGGGAGGGAAAAGGGATCAGCTGGACAAGCCTTGTTCAAGTCTGTGTAGTCCACACACATACGCCAAGTGCCATTTTTCTTAAGGACTAGCACCGGATTAGCTAGCCACTCTGGGTGAAAGACTTCCACGATAAACCCTGCGGCCAACAGCCGAACTACCTCCTCACCAATAGCCTTACGCCTTTCTTCGTTGAAGCGGCCGAGAAACTACCTGACCGGTTTAAACTTAGGATCGATATTAAGTGTGTGCTCAACGAGTTCCCTCGGTACACCCGGCATGTCAGAAGGCCTCCATGCAAAGATGTCCCGGTTCTCACGGATGAACTCTATGAGCACGTACGCTTTCCTATTTGGGATCTAGGTTAGCGCTGATGCAAAACTGCTTGGATGAATCACTAGGAACAAAATCAACCATCTTAGTGTCTGTAGCTGATTTAATCTTCATAGCCGGATCGTGCTCTGTAGTTGGTTTTTTCAAAGAAGTCATGTCTGCCGGATCAACCTTGTCATTATAAAACTTTAGCTCCTCTGTGGCACAAACCGACTCAGCGTAATCCGCATCACCCTCTTCACACTCGAAAGTGATCTTCCTGCTCCCATTCATTGTGATGGTCCCCTTGTGACCCGGCATCTTAAGTTGTAAATAAACATAACATGACCTCTCCATGAACTTAGCATAAGCTGGACGCCCGACGCCCGAACAGGGCATGATACAGACTATTGATTTTCACCACCTCAAAAGTCAATGTTTCTAACCTTGAATCATGAAGCGCCTTATCCAAAAGCCACATCTAGGGCTATCTTGCCCACTTGATACGCAGACTTACCGGGCACCACGCCGTGAAACACGGTGTTCGATGGTTTAAGACTCTTATCTGTCAACCCCATACGGCGGAAGGTATCATAGTAAAGAATATTGATACTGCTTTCCCAACCATAAGCGCCTTGGTGAACTTATACCCCCCAGCTTGAGGTGCCAGCACTAAGGCCAGATGACCCGGATTATCAACCTGGGGTGGGTGATCCTCTCTACTCCATAAAATGGGTTGCTCAGACCAACGCAGATACTGAGGTACCGCCGGTTCAACAGAGTTTACTGCCCTCTTGGGAAGCTTCTGATCGCGTTTACACAAGCTAGTGGTAAAGACATGATACTACCCACTATTCAACTGCTTCGGATTGCTTTGATAACCCGACTGCTGCTGCTGCTGATTCCCCTGATGGTTATAACCTCCTTGATTGCCCTGGTTCCCTTGATGGCCATGTCCGGTTTGATTGCCTTGGAATCCTGAACCAGAGCTGCCACCTCCATAACCCGGCCCATGAAAACTGCCTCCTGAACCGCCGGGTGGGCCATTGTCATATTGAAACATATTGGAATTCTTCAACTCCTTCATAATGAAACAATCCTTCCAAAGATGTGAAGCGGGCCTTTCTTTCGATCCGTGCTTTGGACAAGGTTAATTTAACAGGCGCTCCAGATTGGGGCCTGACCCTCCACCCCTCTGGGGCTGTTTACCCTTACGACGTTGATCGTTGTCCTGAACATTGGTGTTAGCCACGAAGTCCAAACTATTGTCTGCCTTGCGCTTACTGTTATTCCCATGACCTGCCGGATTGTGCTGCTGCCCCTTGGTATTGCCATTCTTTTTCCCTTTCCCCGGTTTGTCATCCTCAGACTCAGGGTCTTTGGTACTATCTGAATTGGCGTATTTCACCAAAGCAACCATAAGGGTTGACATGTCATTGCAGTGACGCTTGAGCCTCCCTAGCTTCAATTTTAATGGCATAAACCGGCAGCTGCCCTCTAACGTCAAAAATGTTGTATCTGCATTGATGCGGTCTGATGAATGCAAAATAGCTAAGACTCGCTTTACCCAATGCGTCGTAGACTCCCCCTCCTCTTGAATACAAGCGGCTAGGTCCACAATTGACATAGGCTGCTTACATGTATCTTTGAAATTCTGGATAAACCGGTGTTTTAACTCCGCCCATGACCCGACAGAGTTAGCTGGTAATCTCTTTAACCAAGTTCGAGTTGTCCCCTCCAACATCATGGTGAAGTATTTAGCACACACTGCTTCATCCACGTCCAGCATCTCCATCGCCATCTCATAACTCTTCACCCATGACTCCGGTTGCAAATCAGCGGTGTAATTGGGCACCTTACGAGGTCCCTTAAAATCCTTGGGAAGTCGCACATTACGCAAAGCAGGGATAAGACACGACACCCCTAAAGAACCGAAGACCACGCCGGGCTCCACTGAGGTGGTAGGGCGAATCGGAGTAGGTTGACGAGCAGCGTGCAGAGCTGCCAACTCGGCTTCTCGACATGCACGCCCATGATCCACCACATCCTGCGCATTAGCACCACCACCTGCCGGGTTGTGTCCTCGCAGCGAGTTACGGTGACATGCACTGCTTGATACGGCCGGTTCATCCTCAACGTGCCTGCTGCAGCTCCGACTCGGACGGGGGGTGGAATGAATCCTCTTGGGACTATGCGAATAAGCCTGCTGCTGGTTTAAAGTTGTTTGAAGGAGCTCTCTAGCCCGTCGTGTCTCTATCGCCACTGGTGACTCGCCGTCAGTTGGGAGGGCTGCCAATCATGAAGCCTCGTCCACAATGTTATCCAACGGGTTGGAGTAATGCCCCGGGGGCGTCGGAACATACTGCGGCACAACGTTGTTCTGACAAGGTGGGTTCATCATGCGTGGTTGAACCAGCGCTCCTGTTCCCGGCGCCTCCGTCTGGTTTACCACTGGCTGGTTACTGGTTCCGGCTCCTAGCGTGTTGAAGAGATTTCTTGGCTCATAACCCGGCGGGAGGTGCGACCAGTATCTCCTCCTCATGACCTCATCTGAGGCATTCTGGTCCAACGTAAGCCGGTATGCCTGAGCTTCCAACTCGGCCCATTCTGTAGCCATCCTGGCGTTTTCTGCTGCCAGTTCCGCTTTAGCCTGAGTTATTTGATCCTTCACCTTTGCAATCTCTGCGTTGTGCTGATCTCGGGCTGCAGCGTCCACCTCCGCAGCCATCAATGTTGCCAAGGCGTCAAACAAATCAGATAAAACCTAAGCGGGAGGCGGCGCAGAGCCCCCTCCTCCTGATGGCGTTGCTGTTGCTGAACCGGAGAACATCGTCGCGGCGGTAGAAGAGTGTTGTGCAGGTTGTGTACCGGCCATGAAGACCGCGACCCGGCTTGGAAGATCGAGGAGGTCCGGAATATTGTTGCCATCGGACCCTCCGCTAATCCGACTATCTTGCAGTTTATACAGGGACTCGGTTTCTCCGGTTGAAGACTCGTCATCGGAACGGATAAGGGTTTCTCCACCAGATGCTGGTCCATCCTCATACTCCGATCCATGGATGACACCTACGAAAACATGCCTTGTTGCGGGCTGAACTGGGGCAGGGCTTGCACATTGAGCCGTCTCGACGATGTCGGTGCAGGTGTCGAGCTCAGGGCCCGGTTTGCCTATTTTGCCGATGAAGACGTGAATTCCACCAAAGGGGACCCGATACCCGTATTTGATTGAACCAGCCTCGGGACCCCACCCTGCGTCATCGATGTAGAGCTTGCCGCCATGACTCTTCGTCATCCGGCCCACAGCGTATCCCATGAGTCCTTCGAAGCTGCCCTTCAAGAACTCGAAACCGTCATGCGATAGCCCCATGGTGGGCGTCAACTATCGTGGGTTTGTCACGGCAGATGTCCTTGTGAAAGGACTTAGTCATGGAGCCATCGCTACAGGTTATCTTAAAGGGGTTAAACCGGACAAGGGACACGAGGGATTTTATACTAGTTCGGCCCCTTCGATGAAGGTAAAAGCCTACGTCTAGTTTTGCTTGGTATTGCTGGGGTTCGATGACCAGGGAGCGAATCCGCTTTGCCTGGCTCTCGAGTTGTTGTCTGTCGTTCCTAAACCGCTGCCGGGTCGTCCCTTTATATACAAAGGTTGACGCCCGTCGGTTTACAGAGTCCCGAGGCCGGATCATAAATGTGTATGGATCGGTCTCTATCCTTCCTATCTTACAATGCAAGTTACATGCGAAAGTCGGTTTACATCTATAGGGCTTAACTCACCTTTGGGCCTTGGGCCTTCGTAAAGCGCAACCATCCTTACGTCTTCATGGGCTTCTTATCTTCTTGGAGTTAATCCGGCTACTCCTCGCCGGTTTACATCTAGTAGTAATATCCCCAACAGTGCCACTAGGTGAATTTCTTGACGAACAACTTGCTAGGGCTAGAGAGAATGAAATTATTGAAACTGATACTATTGATGAAAGTGATGATGAAGATTCTCCACCTAGATATGAATTTCCTGTTGTGCCTGAGGGTTATGTTATGGACGAAGTAAATGCCAGAGACTTCTTAGCTTGGAATGATAGATCTGATCTTAAGAAATTATTAGCTAAGTTTAAAGAAAAGTCTTTGAATGCTAGAATCAAATATGACCCTGCTTTTGCTACTTCACCTATCTTTATTACTGATAAGGATTATGATTTCTCTGTCGATCCTGAGTTAATTACTTTGGCTGAATCTGATCCTTTTTATGGCTAGGAATCTGAAACTGTTGTGGCACATCTTACTAAATTAAATAATATAGCCACCATGTTCACTAATGATGGGAAAACTCGCTATTACTTTATCCTTAAGTTGTTTCCATTATCATTAAAGGGTGATGCTAAAACATGGTTTAATTCTCTTGATGCTGGTTGTGTGTGTAGTTCCCAGGATATGATTTATTACTTCTCTGCTAAATATTTCCCTGCTCATAAGAAACAAGCTGCCTTAAGGGAAATATATAATTTTGTGAAAATTGAAGAAGAGAGTCTCCCACAAGCCTGGGGAGGCTTCTCCAATTACTTAATGCTTTGCCTGATCATCCTCTCAAGAAAAATGAAATACTTGATATCTTTTATAATGGACTAACCGATGCTTCTAGAGACCACCTGGATAGTTGTGTTGGTTGTGTTTTCTGGGAAAGAGCCGTTGATCAAGGTAAGTTGCTATTGAGTAATATGTTGAGTAATGAAAATGATTGGACACTTCTTGAACCAACTCCTAAGCCAACTCCGAAGAAAAAGGGTATTCTATTTCTCAGTCCTGAAAATATGCAAGAGGCAAAGAAATATATGAAACAAAAAGGTATTAAAGCTGAAGATGTTAAGAATTTACCACCTATTGAAGAAATACATCGTCTTGATAACCTGACACAGGTATTATAGGTAAATTATATCTATAGATTTGATGAAGGTGATATTCCTCGCTATAAGTCTGCTAGCCAATGCTTAGATGAGTTTGATAATTTTATTGTTAAACAAGAAAACTTCAATGCTTATGTTGGTAAACAATTGAAACGCAATGCTGATATGCTTGAACACTTGAGTGATTATATGTCTAGAGTTAAAGGTGAACTTAAACTTATTAGTAAACATGCTGATATGGTTACCACTCAAGTAGAACAAGTACTTAAGGCTTAGATTGACTTGCTCAAAGAATTAAACAATAAGAAAAATGATAATGATGTTAGAGTTATGACTAGAGGGGGTAAATTGACTCAGGAACCTTTGTATCCGGAGGGCCACCCTAAGAGAATTGAGAAAGATTCTCAGATAATTAATGTTGATGCTCCTAGTTCTTCTAAGAAGAAGAAAAATGATAGGAATTTGCATGCTTCTAGCGAACCTGTTGTTGACACACCTGAGAATCCCAATGATATTTCTATTTCTGATGCTGAAACACAATATGGTAATGAACATGAACCTAGTGATAATGTTAATGATGATATTCATGTTGATGCTCAACCTAGTAATGATAATGATGTAGATATTGAACCTGTTGTTGATCTTGATAACCCACAATCAAAGAATCAACGTTATGATAAGAGAGACTTTGTTGCTATGAAGCACGGTAAAGAAAACCATGGGTTTAGAAACCCATGCCTTTTCCTCCTAAACCATCCAAGAAAAAGGATGATGAGGATTTTGAGCGCTTTGCTGAAATGATTAGACCTATCTTTTTACGTATGCGTTTGACTGATATGCTTAAAATGAATTTGTATGCTAAGTATATGAAATATATTGTCACAAATAGAAGAAAGATACCAGAAGCTGAAATTTCCACCATGCTTGCTAATTACACTTTTAAGGGTGGAATACCAAAGAAACTTGGAGATCCAGGAGTACCAACTATACCATGCTCCATTAAAAGAAACTATGTTAAAACTGCTCTATGTGATCTTGGAGCCGGTGTTAGTATTATGCCTCTCTCTTTATATCGTAGACTTGATTTGAATAAGTTGACACCCACTGAAATATCTTCTCAAATGGCTGATAAAATCAACTGCTATACCTTTCGGTATTTTTGAGGATGTGCCTGTTGTGGTTGCAAACTTTACTATTTCAATGGACTTTGTTATTCTTGATATTCCCGAGGATGATAGTATGTCGATTATCCTTGGCAGACCCTTTTTGAATACTGCAGGGGTTGTTATTGATTGCAACAAAGGCAATGTCACTTTTCATGTTAATGGTAATGAGCATACGGTACACTTTCCGAGGAACCTTGTTAGTGGATTCCTTTTGATGAGCATGAGATGGATGAAGTTAGAAAGCACAACCTTCTGTACCCTCTTTTTACTTTCTGTTATTTATATTAAATAAAGCTGAAATAGTATTTTTCTGTCTGTTTTCTGAATTATCCTTGCAATAAAAAATACCCCGAAAATAAAAGTTCTCCAAATGCCCTGAAAGTGAAATATGTTTTTTTCTAGAATATTTGAGGATTTTAGGCACTGAGAACACAGCAGGGGGAGAAGCCACGTGCCCACAAAGGTGGAGGGCGCGCCCACCCCTCTGGGCTCGCCCCCTGCCTCGTGGACCCACGTGGGTCCCCTCCACTTATCCTTGCACCCACACACTTCGTCTTGCTCCAGAAAAAAACACTCACCAGCTCAAACCCGAGTTCTTGCTCATTTTGCTGCCATTTTCGATCTCCTTGCTCAAAGCTCCATTCACAAAACTGCTTTGGGGGATTGTTCTTTGCTATGTGACTCCTCCAATGGTCCAATTAGTTTTTGTTCTAGTGCTTTATTCATTGCAAATTTTTGCTGCTTAGGTGACTCTGTTCTTGAGCTTGCATGTCAAATTTATGTGGTCAAAAGTAGTTTTAATGCATGATGTAGCCTCTAGGCACTTGTAGGAGTTTGGTTCACTTTTATTTTGAGTCACTAAAAATTTCAGAAATTTTCATAAAAAGATGAAGAGACTCTTGAGGGGCTCATCGAGCCGAAGCTCTAAGGATAAGCAAAGTGAAGAGAATAAGAAGCCCAAGTATAATCTCCCTCGTGCTGCGGAGGTTCGGCCGTGTGAATGGGCTTGTTGAGTTCTTGAAAGAGGCTGGGATTTATGAAGATTTTTATTATTTGGCTGAGAATGCAGGCCTCACCGACTTCCTCCACGACCAGCGCGAACAGTATCTCTTACTCACCAATATTTTTGTGCAAAATTTTCATTTCCATGCTAGGAGATCACCACCTTCGATGGAATTTTATTTATATGATGAGCATAAGGAGATGTCACTTTATGATTTTTGCCGGGTTTGTAGGATACCGTTTGAGGGCAGCATATAGGAACCACATCGTAATGATGTGGAGGGATTTATTGATGCAATTGCTGTAGGGGAAACGAGGAAAGTTTCTAATGCAAGAATCACTAGCATACATTTTCCTGTTCTACGTTACTTTGCAATATTTGCTAGTAGATGCTTAATTGGTCGCGGGAACTGTGGAAATCTTAGTGCCCCTGACATTGTTATTTTACGCCATGCTTTGTTTCGCGATACCACTTTCAGATTAGGCGATATTGTTGCTAAATAGTTAAATTTGAACCGTACAAAGGGTCCTGTCTTGGGAGGCATCTTCGCCTCGTGCCTTGCTGCACACTTTAACATACCTATTAGGCATTATGAGAAAGAGGAAAAGTTGCTACCTCATATTTTGCTAGATTATAAGAGCATGGTAGCACATGATTTTATTGTTAAGCATAAGAAGAAGATGCTTAACTATAGAATGCTATTTTATAAGAAACACTTTGAGACCATTACCTTGCCTGCTCCTTCTTTGTTCAACATATTTTCTGGCACGTACCTTGTTTTGTCGGAGGCCGTTCAGGCATACCAGAGCCTGACATCAGCTCCAGAGCCAGCGCCACAATCTGATCCTCACCATCAGTCTATTTATCAGTGGGATCCGGAGAGGATCGCCAACCAGTGGCACCCTGAAGAGCCTCCTCGGTACACCGAAGAGGGAAGTTTTGATCCATGGGCATAGACCAACTTAGGCCAAAAGCCTAAGCTTAGGGGAGTACGTATTTCTCACCGATATTACATTCATGTTCAAACACTCATGCCAGTTGTCGGTGCTCATACTTTTTCATTGGATCATCCATGCTAGTTTTTTTCCTTTTTAAGCTTTCTTCTTGTGTGTTTGAAAACCTTAAAAAAACCAAAAAAATAGTTGTAGCTTTTAGCTAGTTTACTTTTCATGCCTGTAGTAGTAGTAATTAAAAGGAAAACCCAAAAAGATTTCTTATTCTTCTTTTGCTTGTAGGGAGCTTTCCCGTGTAAATAGTTTTGTTTCTTTTCTTTTCTTTGGGGGTCGAGAGGAGAAGACATTGATGAAAATGTTGAGTGGCTCTCATATGCATTATTGTTGACCTAACAAAGAGCCCATATTACCTTGTCTTCTCTCTTGAGTTGAATGCTTGCCAATTCCATCTTACTCCAATGCAGATGCACTATATTATTATCCACACTATTCGGTCGTGCAAGTGAAAGGCAATAATGACGATATATGATGAACTGATTGAGATGAGGAAAGCTGGTATGAGCTTTACCTCTCTTGTTTTTGTAAATATGATTAGTACATCGTTCCTGATTCAGCCTATTATGAATGAAACATGTTTGCAATGACTATTAGTGATTATATTTGCTTATGACATGCTTAATTTGCTAGGAGTTTATAATGGTTTACCTTGTGTGCCAACATGTTATTAAAATGGTTGTGATGTGGTATGATAGGGAGGTATCCTCCTTTGAACGATTCAAGTGGCTTGACTTGGCACATGTTCACACATGTAGTTGAAACAAAATCAACAAAGCCTCCACGATATTTATGTTCATGGTGAATTATATCCTACTCATGCTTGCATTCAGTGTTGATTAATTTTAATGCATGTTCATGACTGTTGTCGCTCTCTAGTTGGTCGCTTCCCACTCTCTTTCTAGACTTCACTTTTACTAAGCGAGAATACTACTTGTGCATCCAACTCCATAAACCCCAAAGTTATTCCATATGAGTCCACCATACCTTCCTATATACGGTATCTACCTGTCATTCCAATTAAATTTTTATGTGCCAAACTCTAAACCTTCAAATAAACATTCTGTTTTGTATGCTCGAATAGCTCATGTATCAACTCTAGGGTTGGTTGTGTCTTCCATGCTAGGCGGGTTATTCTCAAGAGAAGTGGACTCCGCTCCTCACTCATGAGAAAATGACTGGTCACCGGGATGCCCAGTCCCATGCTCAAATCAAATCAAAATAATTGCAAACAAAACCCCCCCGGGATTGTTGTTAGTTGGAGGCACATGTCATTTCACGCAAGCCATGGATTGATGCTTGTTGGTGGTGGTGGAGTATAAACTTTACCATTCTTCTTGGGAGCCGCCTATAATGTGTCTAGCATGGAAGATATCGAGATCTCTCGGTTGTTATGTTGACAATGAAAGTATACTTCTCAAAATATTATTCACCTCTATTTCAAAACCGAGCTCTGGCACCTCTACAAATCCCTGCTTCCCTCTACGAAGGGCCTATCTATTTACTTTTATGTTGAGTCATCATCCTCTTATTAAAAAGCACCAGTTGGAGAGCACCACTGTCATTTGCATGTATTATTGTTAGTTTACATTGAGTATGACTTGACTGGATCTCTTTTACCATGAATTACAATTTCCAATCAGCCCTTAATCTTCAGGGGTGCTCTGCATTTATGTTTTGCGGACTTAGAAAGGGCTAGCGAGATACCATCTTGTTATATCATATAATGATTGTTTTGAGAAAGTGTTGTAATCCCTGATCTACTATTATTGCTCGCTAGTTGATTATGCCATTGATATGAGTAAACATGAGACCCAAATGTTATTGTGAATATGGTTAGTTCATAATCTTTGCTGAAAACTTGAATACTGGCTTTACATATTTACAACAACAAGAGCAAACAGAGTTTGTAAAAGTTTTTCTTTATCACTTTCAGTTTATCGACTGAATTGCTTGAGGACAAGCAAAGTTTTAAGTTAGGGGAGTTGATACGTCTCTGTCATATCTACTTTTCCAAACACTTTTGCCCTTGTTTTGGACTCTAACTTCCATGATTTGAATATAACTAACCTGGACTGGCACTGTTTTCAGCAGAATTGCCATGGTGTTATTTTTTTGCAGAAATAAAAGTTCTTGGAATAACCTGAAAATCAACGGAAATTATTCTTGGAATATATAAAAAATACTGGCGAACGAATCAAGACCAGGGGGCCCACACCTTGTCCATGAGGGTGGGGGCGCGCCTACCCCTGGGCACGCCCCCTTGCCTTGTGGGCCCCCTGGTGCTCCTCCGACCTCAACTCCAACTCTATATATTCGTTTTCGGGGAGAAAAAAATCAAGGAGAAGGATTCATCGCGTTTTATGATACGGAGTTGCCGCCAAGCCCTAAAATCTCTCGGGAGGGCTGATCTAGAGTCCCTTCAGGGCTCCAGAGAGGGGAATCCGTCGCCATCGTCATCATCAACCTTCCTCCATCACCAATTTCATGATGCTCACGACCGTGCATGAGTAATTCCATCGTAGGCTTGCTGGACGGTGATGGGTTGGATGAGATTTATCATGTAATTGAGTTAGTTTTGTTAGGGTTTCATCCCTAGTATCCACTATGTTTTGAGATTGATGTTGCTGTGACTTTGCTATACTTAGTGCTTGTCACTAGGGCCCGAGTGCCATGATTTCATATCTGAAACTATTATGTTTTCATGAATATATATGTGAGTTCTTGATCCTATCTTGCAAGTCTATAGTCACCTATTTTGTGTTATGATCCGTTAACCCCGAAGTGACAATAATAGAGATACTTACCGGTGATGATTGTAGTTTCAGGAGTTCCTATATTCACTCTGTGTTAATGCTTTGGTCCGGTACTCTATTAAAAGGAGGCCTTAATATCCCTTAGTTTCCAATAGGACCCTGCTGCCACGGGAGGGTAGGACAAAACATGTTATGCAAGTTCTTTTCCATAAGCACATATGAATATATTCGGAAGACATACCTACATTACATTGATGAACTGGAGCTAGTTTTGTGTCACCCTATGTTATAACTGTTGCATGATTGATCGCATCCGACATAATTATCCATCACTGATCCATTGCGTACAAGCTTTCCATATATTGTTCTTTGCTTATTTACTTTTCCGTTGCTACTGTTACACTCACTATAAAACCCAAAAATATTACTTTTGCTACCGTTACCACTATCATCATATTACTTTGCTACTAAACACTTTGCTGCAGATATTAAGTTTCCAGGTGTGGTTGATTTGACAACTCAGCTACTAATACTTGTGAATATTCTTTGGCTCCCCTTGTGTCGAATCAATAAATTTGGGTTGAATACTCTACCCTTGAAAACTGTTGCGATCCCCTATACTTGTGGGTTATCAGTCGCCGCTCGCGAGCTCTGGCTGGGCGCCTTTGGCCGACCGCCCTCGATCCCCTTACCGGCCGCTGTCGTCGCCCCCTCTCGTAGGAAGGTCACCAGCCTTCCCCTCATCAGCACCCCCGACCGAGGTCACCATGCCATCCCCCCTCCTCGTCAGCACCCCCCGAGGGCTGCCCTACCTAGATGCAGCGAGGGATTATGAATTTCATATGGATAACTAGCTGCTTTTGCTTTTCTGTAATAAGTTAGTTTTTGCAAAATGTAGGTGCCAATTTAGTTGAAATGCTTTGGTAGGTGGTACAAGTATTTAGTTTGCAAGTGCTAAGTTAATCCCAATTAAATTTTCCACTTGTTTTTTTAATCAGTTATCTTAGGCAATAGGGGCCAAATTAGATGAAATGTGTCTTGGTAGGTGGTACCTTGATTTGGTAGATAACTTATTACAGATCTTAGGATTATACCTTTGGTAGGGGCCAAATAGTTATTTCGGCAATAGGTGCCCCTGAAATGCTTTCGTAGGTGATACCTTGTCATCTTATATGTTAATAGATGTTAGGATTATAATTGTCCATCAAATTGCTTCTCCCGGAAGAATCTCTTCATCTACTCTGAAAATATAACTCAAGAATAACCAAAAATATCACATGCTACTATTTTTCTTTCCTGTGAAGTGGACCGTTAATCCTTTGCACATATTGCTTTACGAATATGGTGCCACCACCACCACCACCATGTCAACTGTGCAAGTCAAGGTGCGCCAGCAACCTTGCAACTGGCAAACTGTTGTAACATCCCAAATTTTCAATTTGGAATGTTATACAATAGATCACCAGTGCATATCATATTTATTTGCCTTTTGGGTTGATCCTAGAAATTCTACACAATTCAAGGACCCTCAGAGAGAGATGGGGATTTCATTATTTTCATATTTGAGTTTTCTCAAATTTTGAAAATAGGATCATTTGATTTTATTTATTTTATCTTCAATTATTTCTATTATAAAAATATGAGAGAGGGAATAAAATGACATTCCCAAAATAAAGAAATATAGAGGATTTAATAAAAAAATCAAATACGGTTTTATTCTCGAGTTTTTCATGGTTTTATTTGAATTTAGGACAAATTGCACGTTTTCAAAAATTGTATTTAGGGCCAAGAAAATGTTCATCCTGTTCTAAATATTTTACTTAGATGGTGAAAATTTGTTTTGGCAATTTTAGATTTTTATTTAATTTTCTAGAATTTTTCTTAGTTTCGGCGAAATTGTTTTTGAAAAAAACCCGCGCCCGACTGGGCCAAAGGCCCAGCCGAGCCAGGCCACCGCCTCCCTCGCTAAGCTGCCGCCGGACTCGGGGAGACCGAGCCAGGCACGCCTCCGCCGCCGACCCCCTCCCCAAGCAAGGCCGCCCCCCCTCCCTCCTTAAATAGCCACACAGGGGCCCCCCACCCGCACCTCCGAGCCGCGCCGCATGCGCGCCCCGCCGCGCTGCTGCCGCCACCGCCGCACGCTACCTGCGCCGCCACCCACCGCCTGCTACCACCGCCTGCCGCCGCTGCTGTCCACCGCCGCCGCCCGGAGCCCCGCCGAACCGAGCCGAGGTAGCCGCCCCGCCGCCCGGTTTTCTGAGAAAAACCGATTCGTTTTTTTTGAAAACCTAGTTTCGTTTTTTTAATAGATCGGTTTTTTTCCGGTTCATTTATTTAGCGAGCGTTCACTCGTCCGTTCGTTTTAACGAACGCGTTAATCGTTTAGTTCCAGAAAACGAACGTTCGTTCGTTATTCTGTTCGTCGTTTTTCTTTTTCTCGGATTATTCCGCGATTATTTCTGATAGCGATTCCTGATCCGATTTTCGTTCTAGTTTAACTTTTCGCTCGTTTATCGGAATCAGGCGATTCAAGCGCCTGGAGTTTCGTCTCGAAACCCTCTTTCTGTTTAACCAACTCAAAAAACTATTTACCTCTGTAAAATTTGACCTAGATCCAGGATAGTAAACGAAGCTAGTTTCTTTCGCCGTTTGTCTTTCGTTGCTTCGTTTGATTTGATTCTTTTTGCCAACCGGAGTTCTTAAGTTGAACTATCTGGTTAGATCTATTATTCGATTTTTATCTGTGCATTAGATGAGTACTTATTGTATGCTTGTTTGTTTGCGATAGAGTACCCGGAGTGCGCCGCTTGCTACTTCGAATCGCTAGGTTTTGCGGATCATTAGCAAGGCAAGTAACACATTGATCTAACTTCCTATTACCTAGTTTTTATTGCATTAGATCAATCCTCACACCATTGCATGATTAGGAACTAATTAAATTGTGGGTTTGGGAAGTAGATGAGGTAGTACCTATTACCTGTTTTATTATCAAACCTTTGGGAGTTACTTCTACGTTTGCTTGTTATGCCATGCTATGCCTGTAGACGTTGATTGGGTGAGTGTATCGATGACAGATGTGAGATTTTTAAAGTAATGGTTTACTTAAGGTGGCAACCTAAACACACATGATCCCTTTGATGCCTCCAAGATGTGATCCCGGATTTACCTTCCCACCGGAGCTCACTCAGTTGATCCAGCAGCAGAACACATTGATGCAGTTGCTAGTCCAGAATTAGAATCAGGGGAACAAAAACAACAACCCACCACCACCTCCTCCTGTTGACCACTTAGCCCGCTTTCTTAGGCTGAATCCGCTGGTGTTCTCTAGTAGCACCGAGCCGATAGTAGCAGATGATTGGCTCCGCAAGACAGCTAGGGAATTGACCACGGCAGGATGCACAGATGCAGAAAAGGTGAAGTTTGCCGCACATCAGGTTGAAGGACCCGCAACATCATGGTGCGAGAATTTCACAGCCACTTTCCCTATCGACACTACCACATGGGACCAGTTTTAGCAAGCTTTTCGTACTGCCCATGTTTCAGCAGGAGCCATGGCCATGAAGAAGCGTGAGTTTCGCAACTTGCGCCAAGGAGGACGGACAGTTGGCCAGTATGTGGAGGACTTTAGTAAGTTAGCACGTTATGCCCTAGATGATGTTGCTACGGATGCAGCTAAACAAGAGAAGTTTCTGGAAGGACTGAATGATGAGTTGATCATGCAGTTGATGGTAGCAACCTTCAACAACTACCAGGAGTTGGTAGATTGTGCTCTTATGATTGAAGGGAAGCAACAGCAGATTGAGAACCGCAAGAGGAAGTATGGACAAGGGAAGTACAATTCTGGAGCTCAGCAGAAGCCACATTTTACCCCTAGACCGGGAGGACACTTTCAGCCTACCCATGGAGGAGGTAGCTCGCATAATCATAATGGCCCCAAGAATGGTAATGGGAATGGAGGAAGCAACGGCCAGAACCGTACCAACCCATCAACCCCAGCCAAGAGAGACCTGAGCCAAGTCACTTGTTTTAAGTGCTAGAAGACCGAACATTACGCCAATGAATGTCCTGAATCATAGAATGGAAATGGAAATGGAAGCTCTAGGAAGAAGCCGAACCCTTTCAATATGGGACAGGTGAACCACGTTAATGTGGAGGAGGTTGAAGAGCAGCTGGATGCAGTAATCGGTAAGTTTTTGGTTAAGTCATTTACTGCACTCGTTCTTTTTGATACTAGTGCATCGCATTCATACATCTCAAGGGGATTTGTGGATAAGTATAAACTGCCAACCCAAGCCCTTAGGTCACCCATGTTAGTAACGTCACCTGGAGCAGAGTATATGGCTAGTCTATGGTGTGATCGGTTACCATTAAGGATTGGTAACTATGTATTTCCCTCGGACCTAATAGTATTGGAATCCCAAGGATTGGATGTGATATTAGGCATGGATTGGTTGTCTAAGTATGAAGGGAATATTGAATGCACCAGTATGTCAATTTTGCTTACAACGCCAGAAGGAAGAAGGATCAAGTATGTATCCCGGCATGTGCCGAAGAGGACTCAAGTAAATTCCCTAATAGGAGTTGTGCAGGAGGAAGTACCAGTGATAAAGGATTTCCCTAGCGTATTTCCAGAGGAGTTGCCAGGCATGCCACCTGATAGAGATATTGGGTTTTTTATTGAGCTTTTGCCAGGCATAGGGCCAATATCTAAGAGACCATATAGGATGCCCGCAAAGGATTTGGAAGATATTAAGAAGCATATTAAAGAGTTATTGGATAAGGGTTATATTCGCCCAAGTTCTTCACCTTGGGGATCGCCGGTACTTCTAGTGGAGAAGAAGGATGGATCGTTAATGATGGTTGTTGATTATCGAGGATTGAATGAAGTAACCATCAAGAACAAGTACCCACTACCGATGATCAATGATCTTTTTGATCAATTGCAAGGAGCAAAGGTATTTTCCAAGATTGATCTGCGATCGGGATACCACCAGTTGAAGATTCGAGAACAGTATATACCTAAGACAGCTTTTACCACCAGGTATGGGTTGTACGAGTATACCGTTATGTCATCTGGTCTGACTAACGCACCCGCATATTTTATGAACATGATGAAAAAAGTACTTGTGGAGTTCTTGGACAAGTTCATCGTAGTGTTCATTGATGATATCCTAGTTTACTCGAAGAATGAAGAGGAGCATAAGGAGCATTTGCGTTTGGTAGTTGGAAAGCTCAGAGAACATCAGTTATATGCCAAGTTTAGTAAATGTGAGTTTTGGTTGAAGGAAGTTGGATTCCTCGGACATGTTATATCTGGAGAAGGTATAGCAGTAGATCCCACCAAGGTTGACACTGCGACTAATTGGGAAGCCCCAACAACAGTTGGAGAGATCCGGAGTTTTCTTGGACTCGCGGGATACTACCAGAGATTTATTGAAAACTTCTCGAAGATTGTGAAACCTATGACGGAGTTGTTGAAGAAGGATACCAAGTTCAAATGGACTGAAGAGTGTGAGGCCAGTTTCCAGGAGTTGAAGAAACATTTGGTTACATCACCAGTGTTGATTTTGCCAGATCAGACCAAGGATTATGAGGTGCATTGCGACACTTCACGACGAGGACTTGGAGCAGTGCCTATGCAGGAAGGAAGAGTTGTTTTATATGCCTCACGACAGCTTAAGCCTCATGAGTTGAATTATGCCACGCATGATTTGGAGTTAGCTACCGTAGTGCATGCGTTGAAGACTTGGAGACATTTTCTCATTGGAAACCATTGTGAGGTGTACACGGATCACAAGAGTTTGAAGTATATCTTCACGCAGAAGGAGTTAAATATCAGGCAGAGGAGATGGTTGGAGCTCATCAAGGATTATGATATGAGATTGCATTATCATCCCGGAAAGGCTAACGTAGTAGCTGACGCATTGAGCCGTAAAAGCCATGTCAACACTCTAAGGACGGGAGATTTACCAAGAGAATTAGCCGAAAATCTTCGTGAGCTATGTTTGGAAATAGTTCCAAGAGACTATGTAGCAGCATTGGAGATTCAGTCTACTTTGATGGACAAGATAAGATAAGCTCAAAGGACTGACAAGGAGATCGCTTCTATTAAGGAGAAAATGAGCAAAGGAAAAGCTAAAGGATTTCATGAGGATGAGCACGATACCTTATGGTTTGAAGACCGTGTTTATGTGCCCAATGACCCAGACATCAGGAAGTTGATTCTGCAAGAGGCCCATGATTCACCATATTCGATTCACCCAGGAAATACCAAGATGTATCTGGATTTGAAGGATACTTTCTGGTGGACCGGAATGAAGAAGGATATTGCAGAGTATGTAGCAGTTTGTGATGTATGTCAGAGAGTAAAGGCAGAGCATCAGAAGCCAGCTAGATTACTACAGCCATTGCCAATACCCGAATGGAAGTGGGATAAGCTTGGCATGGATTTTATTACGGGATTGCCCAGAACTCGTTCAGGCTATGACACGATTTGGGTAGTAGTCGATCGTTTGACAAAGGTAGCTCATTTCATCCAAGTGAAGACTACCTATACTAGTGCCAAGTTGGCAAAGATATACATGACGAGGATCGTATGTCTGCATGGAGTTCCAAGGAGCATTGTATCAGATAGAGGAACCCAGTTTACCTCAAAGTTCTGGAATCAGTTGCACGAAACTTTGGGTACCAGGCTGGAATTCAGTACAGCTTTCCATCCGCAGATAGATGGACAGACCGAGAGAGTCAATCAGATTTTGGAGGATATGCTGAGAGCTTGTGCGCTAGATTATGGATCTAGTTGGGCCGACAATTTGCCATATGCAGAGTTCTCTTACAACAACTGTTATCAATCCAGTTTGAAGATGGCCCCTTTCGAAGCCTTGTACGGAAGGAGGTGCAGAACCCCGTTGTCATGGGATGAAGTTGGAGACCGACAGTTGTTTGGACCGGATCTGATTAAGGAGTCTGAACAGAAGGTCAAATTGATTCGCTATAGGCTCAAGGTAGCCCAGTCCAGGCAGAAGAGCTATGCAGATTCTAAACGCAAGGAGACAGTTTACGAAGTCGGAGACCAAATTTATCTTCGAGTATCTCTACTTCGAGGAGTTAAGCGCTTTGGAGTTAAGGGAAAGTTAGCGCCATGTTTTGTAGGACTATACAAGGTTTTGGAGCGTATGGGACAAGTAGCCTACAAGTTGGAATTACCCGAAGGATTGTCAGGAGTTCACGACGTGTTCCACGTTTCCCAGTTAAAGAAGTGCCACGCGGAGATGGCTGATATACCGCTGAGAGATACAGTGCCGCTGGAAGCGATTCAGTTGGACAGTGATTTGACCTATGAGGAGAAACCAGTTAAGATTCTTGAGTATGCCAGCCAAGTAACCCACAGCAAGGTTATCAAGTTCTGCAAAGTTCAGTGGAGCCACCACACGGAGGATGAAGCCACCTGGGAGCGAGAGGAAGATCTGCTAAAGGACCACCCTCACCTATTTTCTAGTCAACCCGAATCTCGAGGGCGAGATTCATCTTAAGGGGGTAGGTTTGTAACATCCCAAATTTTCAATTTGGAATGTTATACAATAGATCATCACTGCATATCATATTTATTTGCCTTTTGGGTTGACCCTAGAAATTCTACGCAACTCAAGGACCCTCGGAGAGAGTTGGGGATTTCGTTATTTTCATATTTGAGTTTTCTCAAATTTTGAAAATAGGATCATTTTATTTTATTTATTTTATCTTCAATTATTTCTATTATAAAAATATGAGAGATGGAATAAAATGAATTTCCCAAAATAAGGAAAAATTGAGGATTTAATAAAAAAATCAAATAAGGTTTTATTCTAGAGTTTTTCGTGGTTTTATTTGAATTTAAGAAAAATTGCACGTCTTCAAAAATTGCATTTGGGGCCAAGAAAATGTTCATCCTGTTCTAAATATTTTATTTAGATAGTGAAAATTTGTGTTGGCAATTTTAGATTTTTATTTATTTTTCTAGAATTTTTCTTAGTTTCGTCGAAATTGTTTAAAAAAACCAGCGCCCGAATGGGCCCAAGGCCCAGCCGAGCCAGGCCGGCCCGACAGGCCACCGCCTCCCTCGCCGAGCTACTGCCGGACTCGGGGAGACCGAGTCGGGCACGCCTCCGCCGCTGACCCCCTGCCCAAGCAAGGCCCCCCTCCCTCCTTAAATAGCCACCCCGGGGCCCCCCTGGGAGCCCCGAGTCGCCGAGCCGCCCCGCCCGCACTGCCGAGCCGCGCCGCATGCTGCCCCGCCGATCTGCTGCCGCACGCCTCCTGCCGTCGCCGCTGCTGCCGCCTGTCGCCACTGCTGCCCACCGCCGCCGCCCGGAGCCCCGCCGGACTGAGCCGAGGTAGCCGTCCCGCCGCCCGGTTTTCTGAGAAAAACAGATTCGGTTTTTTTTGAAAACCTAGTTTCGTTTTTTTAATAGATTGGTTTTTTTCTGATTTATTTATTTAGCGAGCGTTTGCTGGTCCGTTCGTTTTAACGAACGCGTTCATCGTTTAGTTCCAGAAAACGAACGTTCGTTCGTTATTCTGTTCGTCGTTTTTCTTTTTCTCGGATTATGCCGCGATTGTTTCTGATCGCGATTCTTGATCCGATTTTCGTTCTAGTTTAACTTTTCACTCGTTTGTCAGAATCAGGCGATTCAAGCGCCTGGAGTTTCGTCTCGAAAGCCTCGTTTCGTTTAACCAACTTAAACAAGTTTTTACCTCTTTAAAATTTGACCTAGATCCAGAATAGTAAACGAAGCTAGTTTCTTTCGCCGTTTGTCTTTCGTTGCTATGTTTGATTTGATTCTTTTTGCCAACCGGAGTTCTTAAGTTGAACTATCTGGTTAGATCTATTGTTCGAGTTTTACCTGTGCATTAGATTGGTACTTATTGTATGCTTGTTTCTTTGCGATAGAGTACCCGGAGTGCGCCGCTTGCTACTTCGAATCGCTAGGTTTTGCGGATCATCAGCAAGACAAGTAACACTTTGAGCATACTTCCTATTACCTAGTTTTTATTGTATTAGATCAATCCTCACACCATTGCATGATTATGATCTAATTAAATTGTGGGTTTGGGAAGTAGATGAGGTAGTACCTATTACCTGTTTTATTATCAAACCTTTGGGAGTTACTTCTACGTTTGCTTGTTATGCCATGCTATGCCAGTAGACGTGGATTGGGTGAGTGTATCCATGACAGATGTGAGATTTTTCAAGTAATGGTTTACTTAAGGTGGCAACCTAAACACACATCTGGGTGGATTGAGGCACCTGGGTATTCCAGTGATTGCCTTTTTTTCTTTTGGACCGCCACCCAGGCTCAAAGGGATCATGAGATTATTCATACTAGAAACTTCCATGTGCAGCCACAAGCTACTATGGGCTCTAGCATAGTTGACTAAGTCATGCGAACTCTTACAGTGGTAGACTAGCAGATGTAGGGGCTGTAGGTTGGTACGGTCTACCCGTTCGTAAGGTGCAAGCGCTTCTGAAAGACTATGTCTCGGTCATCCGTTTCTCAAACACCATGTAGTGCGAGAATCCCGATGGAGGAGATCGAGTCTTGTGGGGAAAAGTGCACAAACCTCTGCAGAGTGTATAAACTAATCATGGTTAGCCGTGTCCCCGGTTATGGACATCTTGAGCATCTAGTACTTGGATTATCACGTGAATCTCATCATGTTACTCTAAATTAATTTTGTTGGGTTTAATGATGATGCTTAATTGGGATTGAGAGGGTGTCTACACTCTCAATGTTCAACAACTACCATGATAGTTAAATAAAATTTATTCCTTTGCAGTAGGGAAAAATTGGCTTTACGCAAAACTGTAACCATAGAGCTTACACTACTAGGGAAACGTTATACACAGAATCTTAGCAGCAGCGCGGTTTAAAAACAGGCGCTACTTCTAACTACTATGTGATTTTCACCGTGCCCCTCCGGACCAGCCATAGTAGTAGCGCGGGTTATAAACCCACGCTACAACTAAGTTGATAGTAGCAGCGCGCGTGGGTTATAAATCTCACACTATTACTAAATGGTCTCCATCGTGCACCCAAGACATACCATAGTAGTACCGTTGGATTAGCGTGGGGTATAAACCCAACGCAAATGTTAAGTTATCTGCTTGCTGCCCCACCTCAGCCTCTCACCCCTGCTCTGCCTTTCTCTCCCATGACGCCTCTCCTCGTCCTCCACTCCCCACGTTTCCCCCAAACAACCCCGCCGCCACCGCCGATGCCGACGACCTCCTCTCCCCCAACCCCACCACCGGCGCCCCCCACCTCACGTGCGGATCCTCCTCCTCCCCATGCCCTTGTGCCGGCCCCAAACCCTAGCTAGGGGCCCCCTTCTCCGGGTGCGGCGCGGCGCGGGGAGGGCTCCCTCTTGCCCGCTGCTGATGCAGACAACCCGCCGGTGGTCCTACTACTTGCTCCTCCGACCCTCCTCCTGCTGCTGCTAGTGCGGACCGACGCCATGGAGGTGAGGTTCCCCCATTATCCTCTCTTTCTCTTCACCGGAGGCAGCCCCTGACCCCCTTGGATTCGATTTGGCAGGTCGTGTGCAAGCGGGGAAGGACAGTGTGGCACGCCTGGTGCGCGATCTCGAGGGCGCCGACCTGCTCGCCGAGCACGTCCGCGGCGTCCCCGCCGAGTTCATCAAGGTCAGTGCGGCCGCCTTTTTTCCTTTTTCAGTTTGTCTTGCCATGCCATCCTAATTCCAACTAATGAGGCGGTTTCCGCGAGATTTTGTTACGAAGAGAACTTCCCCCTGCGCCCTGTGTTGTATATCTAGACTAGATTGTTGTAGTACCTTGATTTTAGCATTCAATCCCTGTGACTAGTAAGTAGTGGATAGTAGAAGAATGTGTTCATAAATTCAGTGTAAGAATGTCTACAAAAGATACAGAGCAAGAGATGGTATCTTTCATCAGAGTTTCCTCGTTAGATGAAGATTTTGTTCACCTGCTTATCCTAGTTGACCTGGGTAGATGCGTGATTTACTGCTGACCTGCATGTGAAATCCATGTTTGTGACCCACTAATAGGTCTGATTTTAGTTGGACAATGTTGATATTCTGCTCGTGTAAGAGGATCTGGTTCATGTGAAGGGCTTTAGATGGATGTATTCTTTTCTTCCTGCATTATATTTCTTGCTCATTGGTTGTTAGTGCTTAGGTTGTACTAGTAGCAGCGTCAAAAGTACAAGAAGGGATTTAGATTTCTCATTTGTGCAAAGAATAAGTTTGGTCAATCTAATAAGTGATACGCAACCAGGTTTACTTTACTCAAGTTCAGTTTTTGTCGTGCTACTGCACGGAGAATTCCCCTTGACAATTTTTTGTCGTATCCTTGATTAATGCTGCAGGGATTAATTCCCACATCTGTCTGAAGGTGTCCGCCAACATACTTAGGTGAAAAGATTGAGTTTTTTTTGTGCCAGTGATGAGCTTCTATGCGACGGAGGCTTGCGCCCGTGCTGTATGTGAGCGATGGAGGCGTTGGATGTGGAGCAGCGGACCTGGAGTGTGGCCCAAGCGGCGGATCTAGAGCGACGCCAGAGTAGCAGAGCACCGGACCAGCGGAGCGGCGTCGTCGTCCTGATGGTGCCCCCAACTTGGTAGCGCGGGCCCTGCCCCGCCACGGAGCCACGGCGTCGTCATCCTCATGGTAATCTCCTTGTCGTCCATCCATCCATCCAACATCGTAGTTGATTTGTTAATCTTGCACGTCTTTGTTAATCTTCTTGTGAAGCTTGTGTAGCTTCTGTTACTCCAACTTCTGTAGCTTAGTCATGAATGTGCAGCTTCGCCAAGGCCAACCTTTGTTAGTCATGAATCATCCTTTGAAATAGCTTGTTGATTTGCTGTAGCTTTGTTAATCTTATAGTTCCCTTGCTACTACTGCTAACCTGTAACACTGGATTTAGTGAAATCAAGTTGTACTCCTAATTCTGAAATGAAGTTATAAATTTGTCTGAAATGAAGTTGTAAATTTGTATCTACTACTACTAGCCTGTAACAACTTCTACTCCCAATTCTGTAACTAAGCTACAGCTGCTAGCCTGTAACAATGGGTTTGACAAAATTTGACTGAAATGAAGTTGTCACACTGGAGTTGTCAAAATTTATCTGAAACGAAGCATATTTTCCGACCTCTATTAAGTTTCAGTAATATTTAGTGGAGTATGTACTATAATATTTGAACATTATAGTAATTTCAGTTGTTGTTAACTGTTGTAGCATTAGGAGTAGTTTTACTGCAGCACAAGCATTAGGAGTACTGTAAATGGATTAAATGGAACCTCTCTTCAGTTAACTGAAACCTTTTCCCTCAATTTAACTGAAACCTTTTTCAGTTACTTCAAATAAAACCTTTTTCTGTTAATTTAAGTTAACAGAAACATTTTCAGTTACTTTAATTAAACATGCAGTATAGAGCTACTCATTTGATTCATTTGAAGAGAGGAGTAATTATTTTTCCTTAACAGAAACTTCTCATCTCTTTTCTTCTCTTCTCCTCTTTTCTCTTCTTCTCTTCTTCTCTTTGCTCCTGTTAAGTTAGGACTTGAAGATGATGATTGCTGTTGCTAGAAATCATGATTGTTTAGTTTAGTGTAGGACTTGCAAGCAGTAGTGCTTGCTTAGTTTAGTTTCCGTTAGAGTAAAATAGGATAGTTAGAGTAGCTTCAGTAGCTTAAAATGGAGTACTCCAGTAGGTAATGGAGATCAATGAACTTGCAGTAGATCAAAATGTTCAGTTAACTTGCATTTGCTGTAATTTTAGTAGTTTAGTTTTTGTTGTAAAACTGTTGCTGCTGTTGTCATATTCATACTGTACTTTCCAAAGTTCGATAGCACGTCGTCCTTAGCATAAGTTGTTAATCAAAGAAATGGACTTAAATTCAAGCATTCCCAGGAGTTGATGTTGTTGTTATTGACCTGCTGTTGTTGTTATTGACCTGATGTTGCTTTTGTTGTAGGAGAAGTAGGAGCATGCCCAGGAGAAGAACGAGTAGGAGCGCTGAGGACCTCGGATCTGTGACCTGGCCATGCTACTGGATCCGCCTCCGGATCGCTGCTGCTGGAGATGCGAGGAGAAGCAGGGGACCTGGGGCCGGGAGCGCTGAGGAGAAGTAGGGTACCTAGGCGAGCAGAGGAGAAGCAGCCCGCTAGTGGCAAGGCAGGCACGAGGACGGCATCGATCGAGGCCAGCTGGAGCCGAGGGCCAGGGAGAGGGACGTGATGGTGTCGCAAGTCACGACGGCGACTGTCGTCGGTCAGGTGCGGCTCATTGAGGCTACCTGATATGTAATAGCAGTAGAGCTTACTTAGGTAGTTGCTTACCAAGTTAATAGCAGTAGAGCTTACTTAGGTAGTTGCTTACCAAGTTGCTACGCACAACACTGTGTGATTTGAATTATACATGAGTTGCTGCTACAATGAGGAATTGTGTGATGGAATGGAATTGGTTGATTTTGTTTTTTTAATTCCTAATAGGTTAGTAGTAGCATGGGAAAAAACTGTGCGCTACTAGTATTTAGGATACTAGTAGCGCTGGTATTGTAGGCACGCTACTACTACTTCATTAGTAGTAGCGCGAGTCTGTAATAGCAGTAGCGTGGGTGGCACACGCTACTACTAACAAAGTTAGTAGTAGCGCGGGTTTCTCCCACGCTACTGCTAACTATTAGCTGTAGCGCCTTATTAGTAGCGCCGGTCCCCGTGCTGCTGATACACCTAAAACCCGCGCTGCTGCTAGCCTTTTCCCTAGTAGTGTTACCACCAGCCAAAATATGCATGTAGTATAGCCTTACTCTTTCATTGCTCTCTATGTGTTACTTTGCCAGCATATTCCATGTGCTGACCCGTTTCGGGCTGCAACATTCATGTTGCAGACTTTTCAGACGACGAGTAAGGTGCCTTTCGGTCGTGGTTCTATACTCAGTGATGTTGTTGGAGTTGATGGACTCACTTATCTTTCGAGCCTTCCGCTGTTATCGTTATTAGATGGCCTTAAGCCATATTTATTGTAATAAGTTCTCTTTTGAGACACTCGATGTAATAAGTGTGTGATTGCTACTCTGTTATAAATCCTTCAAGTAGTGTGTGGTGTTAGCTTTACCGATCCAGGGATGACACAAGAGCACAGAGATTGGAATGTTTGAGGTCTGGTCGCTAAAGTTGTTCGGCATCTACTTCCAGCCGAGTTTTCATCATGAGGCGGTAAGAAATTATATGAAATGTAACAACTATTTTTATTTTTAGTGTTGGCATTACTGCATTGTGTCATTTTGCTTATTTACACAGGTCGTCCCATGCAATGTGAGGTCGAAATTCAACAAGCTGACAGGAGACACTATGACATTTGAGGCTCCTGGGGGCGTACACTATGGAGGTCGAGAAAGGATGCAATATGTCGCTGATTGGAGGAGATGGATGGGCCCGTTTCCTCGCCCGCATGCGTCTTACTGGTGGTGAGTTGATCATCTTCTCCTTCAGAGCAGAAAGACCCAAGTTGGCTGTCATTTATATCAACCTATTGGAAGATGATGAAGACGATGAAGATAATGAGGACCCACTTGATGAAGATGATGAGGACCCACTTCATGAAGCCATCGTAGCTCAAAGAATGAGGTTGAGCGAGGAGGAGGTGTGCAACCTATGGGACATAATTCCGCCACATGATGACTTTGTCGGGGTGCCATTCGTGACCCGCCTGACAAGTACCATGGTCGATCGGCATGATATGGTATGTTATACTTACAAATGCAAATTACTGATGATATGCTTAGTGTAGAGTCCAATGATGTTTTGTGTGGAATCTAGTCGATGATATGCTTTAGTGTAGAGTTCGATCACATGATTACTAGTGTAGAATCCATGGAACTATTAATAGTGTAGATAATCCATATATGCTTATTAGTAGGATTCATTCTTAGTACAAATGTGTAGTGCTGTGTCTTTTGATAGTGTAGAAATCTATACTTAATAGAAATATATTTCAAAAAGTATGTGCGAGGCTATTTACTAATTGATATGATTTTCTTATTCAGAAATTGCCAAAGAGCCTATCTGTGAGTTCTGGTATCGAGCCTGATGAAGAAGGCTCAACTAGACTACGCCTTAACGCAAGGGGCTCCGTCACCACCTATACTTACTGCATGGACACGGACGGTCGCACACACTTAAACTCGGTTGGGTGGAAGAGATTCCTCGTTGGCAAGAATCTTCGTGTTGGACACGCCATCCTAATTACTATCAGGAACACCCACCACCCAGGCTTGCGGATGATGATCGTCGTCAATATCATCTAGAACTACATATGTGTGTGTGTGGCTATATCATCTAGAACTGCATATGATGATCGTCGTCGATATCATCTAGAACTACATATGATGATCGTTGTCAATATCACCTTGTACTGCTTGAGGATGCATGTTGACATTATATGAAATTGTTATCTAGTACTCCCTCCGTTCCAATTTACTCGTCGTAGTTTTAGTTCAAATTTGAACTAAAACCACAATGAGTAATTTGGAATGGAGAGAATAATACCCAATACCTATAATGCTTTATCAAATTGATATCTAGTAGTACATACTATCTGGAAATTGCAGGTTATTGAAACTGAAACGGGGTAGAAAGCGAGGGAAAATGCTAAAAGATATAGCAGTAGTGTGGGGCCAGGAAAGCGCTACAACTAACTATTAGTAGCGTGTTCTGGAAAAGCGCTACTGTTATAGTCAGTATTAGTAGCATGGGTACAGACCGCGCTACTACTAACAGTTAGCTGTAGCGCCGTAGTAGTAGCGCGGCTACCCGCGCTGCTGATAGGCTCGAAACCCGCGCTACTACTAGGGTTTTCCCTAGTAGTGGGTGATGATGAGGAACTCCTCCGTGATCGTTGACCGCTTCGGTAGAGTGTCAGAGAAGGCCTGTAGATTGGATCTCGTGGCTCTGGAACTTGCGGCGGCTGGAATTGTGCTTCGACGACTCCCATAGGGTTTCTGGAATATTAGAGTATTTATAGAGCTGAGAGGCGGTGGAGGGGGTGCTTATGGGCCCCACTACCCACTAGGGCGCGCCTGGGGCCCTAGCGTGCCCTGGTGCCTAGTGGGCCCCACAAGGCCCCTCTAGTGCACATCTTGGGCCTCCTGGATGTCTTCTGGGCAAAAAAAATCTCTAAAAAGTTTCGCTGCATTTGGACTTCATTTGATATGGATATTCTGCGAAGTAAAAAACAAGCAAAAAAACAACAACTGGCACTGGGCACTATGTCAACAGGTTAGTCCCAAAAAATGATATAAATTTGCTAGTAAATGAATATAAAACATCCAAGAATGATACTTTAATAGCATGGAACAATAAAAAACTATAGATACGTTGGAGATTTATCATGTTCCCGGTTGAACGGTAACCACCTGCGCTTGTATAAGAGGGTGGGTCTGCTCCTAGACGCGCACGCAACGTGCAGGAGTACAAAGGGCGATGGGGCCAAGATCCCTGCATGCTTAGGATGTAGACCGGCGTGCTGGCCTCTCTGTTGAGCCTAGGTAGGACTATGGTCTGTCGATCAGCCGAGGTCGTGTATAAACTGATGGTGTGCCTGACCGGAGTTAATCGAACGTGTTGGGGTAAGTTTGTGCACCCCTAAGGTAAGCGACTCTATTCGAATAGCCATGTCCACTTTAACGGGCGCTAGGAGTTGTATCCCGATCTATACAACTAGAACTGGATACTAGAGATGTGCAATGGATATGATGGCTCCAGGATTGCTTTCTCGCATGGAGTCGAGAAAGAATCTCTAGGCATTTATGTAGTTCGGTCCAAATATATAGCCCCATTCCTTTGATATTGATGCATACTTAGCATAGACATGATGTAAGTCTTGCGAGTACTTCGGATGAGTACTCACGGTTGCTTTGCCACTTCTTTTCTCTTTGCCTGATTGCTGCGATCAAATGACGGATCCCAGGAGCCAGATATTACGACTGACGACTACTACTACTATCCCGAGGGTGCCTACTACTACGTGTAGGCCGCTGACGACCAGGAGTAGTTAGGAGGCTCCCAGGCGGAGGCCTTACCTTTTCAATCCATGTTGCTGTTTGTGCTAGCCTTCTTAAGGTAGACTTGTCTAATTATTTTTGGACTCGTTTGTATTCGATCTTATGTATTCGAGCCGTCGAGGCCCATGGCTTGTAATATAAAGCTTGTAAGACTTAAATTTGTCCATGATCTTGATCATACACATTTCCATGTATGATTAGTGTATGATTGAATCATGGGCGTCACAGTTTTTAATTCCCCCTCCAGGAGGCAAGTATCCCTGGTGGATTCACTCCACCAGAGAGCAAAAGTGCTCCTACCCAAGTTCCACCCCGAGATAGTGGCACTTCATCCCGAAAGTCTTCCTCTATTTTTTCTAAGGAAAATGGCTTTAGCGGAAGATGGGCATCGGAGCTGGGCGCGCCCCTTGCCTTGTGGGCCCACCAAGGCTCCTATTTTGTACTTATTTCTTGCAGTATTTCTTATTGATGTCGCTTGAAGCTACGTCGGTATTTCCCCAAAGAGGAAGGGATGATGCAACACATCGACGGTAGGTATTTCCTGCAGATATGATACCAAGGTTATCGAACCAGTAGGAGAACCAAGCAACACAACATAAATAGCCCTGCACACAGATAACAAATCCTCGCAACCCGATGTGTTAAAGGGGTTGTCAATCCCTTTCGGGGTATGGCGCATCAAGTGGCAAACAGACGTGAGATAAATTTGTAGTAAATTGATAGATCGAATGCTAAATAAAATAAATAAAGAAAAAACGCAATAAGGTATTTTTTTATTTTTGGTTTAATAGATCTACAAATAAATGCAAGAGAAAAGTAGATCGCAAAAACAAATATACGAGAAAGAAGACCCGGGGGCCGTAGGTTTCACTAGTGGCTTCTCGCGGGAAAAATAGCAAACGGTAGGTAAAAAAATTACTGTTGGGCAATTGATAGAACTTTAAATAATTATGACGATATCCAGGCAATGATCATTATATAGGCATCACGTCCAAGATTAGTAGACCGACTCCTGCCTGCATCTACTAGTATTACTCCACACATCGACCGCTATCCAGCATGCATCTAGTGTATTTAGTTCATGGAGAAACGGAGTAATGCAATAAGAATGATGATATGATGTAGACAAGATCTATCTATGTAGAGATAGACCCCATCGTTTTATCCTTAGTAGCAATGATACATACGTGTCGTTTCCCTTTCTGTCACTGGGATCAAGCACCGTAAGATCGAACCCACTACAAAGCACCTCTTCCCATTATAAGATAAATAGATCAAGTTGGCCAAACAAAACCCAAATATCAGAGAAGAAATATGAGGCTATAAGCAATCATGCATAAAAGAGATTGAAGAAACTCAAATAACTTTCATGGATATAAAAAAATATAACTGATCATTAAGTCAAAGTTAATCAGATCCCAACAAACACACTGCAAAAAGAGTTACATCATATGGATCTCCAACATACCATTGTATTGAGAATCAAGAGAGAGAGAGAGATGAAGCCATCTAGCTACTAACTATGGACCCGAAGGTCTACAAAGAACTACTCACACATCATGAGAGAGGCACCAATGGAGGTGGTGAACCCCATCCGAGATGGTCTCTAGATTGGATCTGGTGGTTCTGGACTCTGCGGCGGTTGGATGAATATTTCGTCGAAGCTTCTAGGGTTTTTGGAATATTGGGGTATTTATAGAGCAAAGAGGTGGTCCGGGGGGCACCCGAGGTGGGCACAACCCACCAGGGCCCTCCTGGGCCTCCTGGCACGCCCTAGTGGGTTGTGCCCCCTCGGGGCACCCCCCCCCCAGGCATAGCCAAGGCCCGTTGTGTTCCTTCCGGCCCATACAAATTCTTTGTAAAGTTTTGGGGTATTTGGACTCTGTCTGATCTTGATTTTCTGCGATGTAAAAAAACACGGAAAAAACAGGAACTGGCACCTGGCACTATGTCAATAGGTTTGTAACAAAAAATGACTATAAATGATTGTAAAACATCCAAGATTGATAATATAACAGGATGCAACAATAAAAATTATAGATGCGTTGGAGACGTATCACTTATATATATCAAAATAATTCTCCGTAAATTTTCAGGTCACTTAGAGCTCCGTAAACTAACTATATTTGTTGTAGCTATTTCAGGCTTAGAATTCCAGCTATCGGCAATCTCCCTCTTGTGATGTAAATTGAAATTTAAGAGAGAATCCATTATAAGTGCATCATAAAGTGGAATATAGCTCAAAAAAGTTTAAAATAACAATAGGAAAACAGGATGCAAAATGGATGTATCATATTCCATCTTGAGTACGCCGGGGGCCATGACAAACTTGGCCAATTCTTCAGTAGTCTTGGGTCCTCAGCCGGTCCATTATTCGGTGGGCCAACATGGTTAGCACCCTCTAGTCTAGGACACCATCACGTGGTAAACCCGAGGAGGTGGACCTAGTGACACGACATGCATCCCACGGCCCCTTCGATTTCCCCTTTCACAAAAGGTGGGCGCAGGATTCCACACGTCCTCATTATAATAAGGCAGAGTAGACGCTCCCCTAAGACAATGTGACAAGACTAGAGGAGGAAAGCCGACGATGCTTCTGTCTCCAATAGACCTGATGATATAGCTCAGTTCGTGGGGCTCCGACCTCCAAGGAGCCCAGACCCATCACCGCATATGGCGGCGTCTCTACTGGAGGCCTCGCAATAAGCAAGACAATAAGGAATCTCCAGTGGCAAGCTCCTAGAGCCAAGTATGGCAATTAGCATGAAGACTAAGGAGCTTGCTTGGGTTCTCTAAAACCGAAGAAACTACTAACTCTAGACAAGCTCGGGGGCTACCGACAATGTGTTGTACCAGGGGTGGCCTCTCGACAAAGAGTCGGGCAGGAGACCTGCTAAGGGGCCCAGAAGGCCCACTACGAAGATAATGCCCGGAGGGAGCCTAGTGGAGAGGATAAACATCTGTTGATTATCTTGGCCTCTATGTCAGCTTGGTGGAGATCTAGATCAGATCTCTCCTTCATAAGACCCTAGCCTCCACCATGCATATAAGGAGAGGGCTACGAGGTCCTCATTCCCATATATTCCCATAGACTAGACTCTCGATAGCAACTCATACACTCTATTCTAATCCCTCGCACCAGGTATGACCACCATGAATAAGAATAAAAAGTAGGACATAGGGTATTACTCCTCATGGAAGGCTCGAACGTGGGTCAAATCAGCATGTGACCTATGATCTGGTACTTCCGTCCATTGGTCAAATCATATTGAGACTATTGACCAGATGATGCACCGTCATTAATCCTATTTGGTGTAAGGTTTCACAAATTTCTTCCCGATAGAGGTGAAAAATATATTTGGCGTCGTTGAATGCTACACTCCCATGTCGTGTTACACTTGCCAATAGACTTATGATAGTATTGTCCCAATGTTCTTCTTGTTTTTATGTTCCAGAAGATGCAAAACATGTGTCATTTCTCTGTAACAAAGCAAGAGAAATTTGGAGAAGATTGGGGATGGACAAAACTATTAATAGAGCCAGCAAAGCTGATCCTGCTAGTGAGGTGGTTCCGGAGTTACTACTTTTGGTGGATCAAGATTTGTCCATGGTAGATATTCAGAATGCCCGGGAGATGATTGCCATTAGCAGGTAGTTCGAAGTGGCAACAAAATTTCTATGGGCATCCATGCACTTACGGTTAACATTATTATTGCTTCCTCTCCATGTGTGACCATGAAACAGGGGGTTGAACCCGGCCACCTGGTGGTTTTGTCAAACTTAATGGTGATGCATCTTTTGATGAAGACATGCTTATGGGCATTATTGTGGCAGTCATGAGGGTTGATAAAGGCAAATTCATTGTCTGTGAAAATGGGATGCTATACTGTTGACACTAGTAGAAAAAGGGTCAAATGTTCAGCTCATTAGTGTCGGTTTGAATTTGAGCCGGCACTAATGTGTCAATTAATGCCGGTTCCTACGGCTAGCTGGGCCGCTCTCATTAGTACCGGTTCTTGCTGAACTTTTAGCACCAGTTCGTGCCACGAACCGGTACTAATGAGAGTGGTGGCAGGATGTTGTCAGTCTGGGGCCCCACCAGCACCTTTAGTACCGGTTCATGCCATGAACCGGTACTAAAGGTCGCCCTATATAAACCCTTCGTCCACCCGAGCTCACTTCTTCCCCCTTTCCCCTCTCCTCTGTTCTTCCCTTCCTCTTGAGCTCATCACATTTTTTGCCCAAATTTTGTCAAGATTTGAAGGCCCCCCATCCATTCAAATGATCACAAAGGTTAGCAACTTTGTCCTTTCATCTCTCATTGCTAGATTAGCTCTTGAAGTGGTTTATATATTGATTAATTTGTGGGTTTTAGTAGTTTGGGAGGAATTATATGTGGTAGTATTTGATTTATATGCAATTTGAGGTCAAAATAACACTTAGTTTGCATATGTAGGTGTGGTTTACATAGTGCCTTCTAAATCTCCGTCATAACCACCATTGGTCGCCCGCACCATCTCGTCGCTGGCACCACCTTTTGGTGAGCCTCTTGTTCATGAATTTTTTATATAAAAAATTGATGTTTGTGTGATTTGGATATATAGTTACTCGTATAATTATCTTACCCGTACAATGTTTGTTATACATAGTGCCATGGTTTTGATATCCGTCCCCGTCAGCCCTCGTCCTTGTTATGATTCGGATGTGGTATATTACCTTTAAAAACTCTTTTTTGCATTTCGTGTTTATGACAAATTATGCCCATCAAGTTGACATAGATATTTTTATGTAGGAGGTATGTGAACCGGAAATTCCAACCGACCCTATTGTCGAGAGGTTAAATTTAGTTGAAAGAGAAAACGAGTATTTGAAAGAAAAATTGAAAAGAATTGACGGGGAGAAGCTGGAATTGGAGTTGCATGTTGCCGATGTCGTCGATGATCACAAGATCAATATGGAGAAAATGCGCTTGAAGATTAGAAAGATTAGAAAATATGCCATTCATAGTGAGGCTTGGTATCATTATGTTGTTGGATCAATTGTTACCTTAGTTGCGATCTTGATCACATTTGTTGTTGCATTTAAATGCTTTAGCTAGAGAGTTATTTATTTGTTGCATTTAAGTGTTGTATGAACTTTATGTACGAACTTGTATTAATTTGGTCTTTTTGGTGTTGTGTAATGAAGATGAGCCGACAATGGATGTACGATAACCGATGCTCTTCCGAGTTCATTAATGGCGTGCAAACTTTTCTCCTTGCAGCTGAGGCAAACAAACGGGCTGATGGTTTTATGCCTTGTCCATGTGCTGGCTGTAAGAATTATCCCAATTACTCTAAGTCAAGAACCATTCACGTCCACCTGTTTGAGTCTGGTTTCATGCCCCACTATAATGTTTGGACCAAGCACGAAGAAAGAGGGGTTATGATGGAAGACAATGAAGAAGAAGAGGACGACGACAACTATCCTGGCCATGAGTTCGCTGAATACGATGATACAACAATGGGGGAAGAAGCTGAGCCGGCAATGCGGGATGAAGCTGAAGAAGAGGCATCAGATGAGCCCACTGATGATCTAGGTCGGGCCATTGCCGAGGCAAAGAGAAACTGTGCAAGTGATTTGGAAAAGAAGAAGTTGGAGCGCATGTTAGAGGATCACAAGAAATTGTTGTACCCGAATTGCGAAGCTGACAAGAAAAAGTTGGGCACCACACTGGAATTGCTGCAATGGAAGGCAGAGAATGGTGTATCTGACAAGGGATTTGGAAAGTTACTGGTAATGATAAAGAATATAGTTCCAAAGGACAACGAATTTCCTGAAAGTACGTACGAAGCAAAGAAGGTTGTCTGCCCTCTAGGGTTAGAGGTGCAGAAGATACATGCATTCCCTAATGACTACATCCCCTACCGCGGTGAGTACAAGGATTTGAACGCTTGCCCGATATAAGGTGCATTGCGCTATAAGATCAGCCGCGATGACCCTAGTGATGTCGAGGGCGAGGGCCCCAGAAAGAAGATTCCTACCAAGGTGATGTGGTATGCTCCTATAATACCACGCTGAAACGTTTGTTCCAAAACAAAGAGAATGCCAAGGTGATGCGATGGCACAGAGAAGACCGTAAGAAAGACGGAAAGTTGAGAGTACCCGCTGACGGGTCGCAGTGGAGAAAAATCGAGAGAAAGTACATGAAGGAGTTTGCAGATGACGCAAGGAATGTATGGTTTGGTCTAAGCGTAGATGGCATTAATCCTTTTGGGGAGCAGAGCATCAACCATAGCACCTGGCCTGTGACTCTATTTTTGCATAACCTTCCTCCTTGGTTGTGCATGAAGCGGAAGTTCATTATGATGCCAGTGCCCATCCAAGGCCCTAAGCAACCCGGCAACGACACTGATGTGTACCTAAGGCCATTAGTTGAAGAACTCTTAAAGATGTGGAATGGAACAGGTGTACGTGCGTGGGATGAGCACATGGCGGAAGAATTTGACCTAAAGGCGTTGCTGTTCGTGACCATCAATTATTGGCTTGCTCTCAGTAACCTTTCAGGACAGACAAACAAGGGATACCGCGCATGCACGCACTGCTTGGATGATACCGACAGTATATATTTGGGTAATTGTAGGAAGAATGTGTACTTGGAACATCATCGATTTCTTCCGAGCAGGCATTCCATAAGAAAGAAAGGAAAGCATTTCAAAGGTGAGGCGGATCACCGGACGAAGCCTCGTCACCGTACTGGTGCTGATGTACATGATATGGTCAAGTATTTGAAGGTAGTCTTTGGAAAGGGTCCTGGGGGACAACCTATTCCGAATGACGCTGACGGACGCGCACCCATGTGGAAGAAGAAATCTATATTTTGGGACATGCCATATTGGAAATGCCTAGAGGTCCGCTCTACAATCGACATGATGCATGTGACGAAGAATCTTTGCGTGACCCTGCTTGGCTTCTTGGGCGTGTATGGGAAGACAAAAGATACACCTGAGGCACGGGAGGACCAGCAACGTATGCACGGAAAATACGGCATACATCAGGGTCATGCCAGCTATGGTCTTACGAAAGAAGAGAAGGAAATATTCTTTGAATGCCTGCTCATTATTAAGGTACCGTCTAGCTTATCGTCGAATATAAACGGAATAATTAATATGGCAGAGAAAAAGTTCCAGAACCTAAAGTCTCATGAATGCCACGGGATTATGACACAACTGCTTCCGGTTGCATTGAGGGGGCTTCTACCAAAAAACGTTCGATTAGCCATTGTGAAGCTATGTGCATTCCTCAATGCAATCTCTCAGAATGTAATCGATCCAGAAATTATACCAAGGTTAGAGAATGATTTGGTGCAATGTCTTGCCAGTTTCGAGTTGGTGTTCCCACCATCCTTCTTCAACATCATGACGCACGTCCTAGTTCACCTATGCGAAGAGGTTAACGTTTTGGGTCCTATATTTCTACACAATATGTTCCCCTTTGAGAGGTTCATGGGAGTCTTAAATAAATATGTTCACAACCGTGCTAGGCTAGAAGGAAGCATCTCCAAGGGCCATGAAAATGAGGAGGTCATTGAGTTTTGTATTGACTTTATTCCTGACCTTAAGCCGATTGGTGTTCCTGAATCGCGGAATAAGGGCAGACTAGATGGAAAAGGCACGCTAATAGGGGATCAAATAATATGTACGGACGGGCATTCTCTCACTGAAGCACACTACACAGTTCTACAGAATTCCACCTTGGTGGCTCCGTATATGGACGAACACAATAATTTTCTACGGTCCAAACAACCGGAGCAGTCTGATGACTGGATTACACGTGAACAAACGGGGACTTTCGCCGGCTGGTTGCAGACACATGCCATGCATGACGCCTCTATTGAAGATGACTTGTACTTGCTGCCCCAGTTACCATCTTTGAATGTAATGACTTTCAAAGGGTACGAGATAAATGGGAATACATTTTACACGATCGCCCAAGATAAGAAGAGCACCAACCAAAACAGTGGTGTCCACTTTGATGCAACAACCAAGTCGGGATGGTTACATAGAGGACACATGTGAACTTGACTATGGACGTGGTTTGAAGGTCCCTTTGTTTCGGTGCAAATGGGTCAATATGACACGAGGCGTGGTAACGGAAGACCCACAGTATGGAATGATAACAGTGGATCTCAATAATCTTGCATATGCAGACGAACCATTCATCCTAGCCAATGATGTGGCACAGGTTTTCTATGTGAAGGACATGTCTACCAAGACGAGAAAAAGAAAAGATAAGGAACTGAATGCATCATACGATGAGCCAAAGCGCCAGATAGTTCTTTTTGGGAAAAGAAACATTATGGGAGTGGATGACAAGACATACATGTCAGAGGATTATGAAAAGTTTGATGAAATTGCTCCATTCACATTGAATATTGACCCGAGCATCCAGTTAAATGATGAAGATTTTCCATGGTTACACGAAGAAAAAGTTTCACACCCAAAGATCTGGGATGTGATCGGCTTCACTATCATCACTTTCTTCTGTGTTTCACACCCAGGAGGGAATCTCTGTAATAGTTAGGGTAATTATGTGTTTTGGCATTTGAAACGCGAAGAAATTTTATTTGCAAACAAATTCTTTCATGCATTTACTGATTTTTTCAGCTAAATGACCCTGAAATTGAAAAACACTTCAAATGAACTCCGAAAGAGGTTGAAAGTTGGCATGGTATCATAATTTCACCCATATAGCATGTGCAAAAAAGTAGAGAGGGTTACGGCAAAAACTGGATGCACTTCGTCTACAAAATGGACAGTCTCTTTCGAAGTATCAGGGTTCCGGACGAAAACTCATCTGTTACAAAGGCATGTCATTTTAAATAACCTAAGCATTACCAAATTGAATATAATGATAGAACACACTAATATTAAACATAAGAAAAAAGAATCACTGAAAAATCTATTTTAAAGTTAAGTTATTCACAAACTAGTGATTCACACAAATTTCAAATAATTCAAAATTTAAACTATTCAAATTTGAAAACTACTGGCACTAACAGAAAGATTTTATTTTTTTGTACCTAAAAAATATTCACAAAGAAAATCTAAATAGAACAAAAAACAACTCAGAAATAAATAAAAGAAAATAAATAAAGTAAAAAAGAAAATAAAGAAAATAAAAAAGCCCGCCTACTGGGCCACAGCGGCCTGCATACGACTAGAAACCCAACATGTTGTTGAGCCAGGATGCAAACCGGCAAGGCCCAGTAGGCCCACAGGGCAGCACAGCACAGGTAGACCCAGAAGGCCAGCTTTGGAGAGGAGCTCGAAGGAGCAGCCGCGGCTGGGTTTATAAACCAGTGCGGCTGCCCTTCGCTAGGCGAGGTGGGTCTAAACATTACGCCCTCGTATGGCAGCGCACCACCGTTGGTACCGGGTGGTGGCACGAACCGGTACTAAAGGGGGGGGGGGCTTTAGTACCGGTTGGTGTCTCCAACCGGTACTAAAGGTACCTCCTATATAAGAAAACACTTCAAAAATTCCAGTTTCTCATCTCCCACTTCTCTCTGCCGCCGCCCCGTCCCGCGTCGTCATCGTCCCCGTCCCGTGCCGTCGCCGTCCCGTCGCGCCGCCGCCCCGTCCCGCGCTATCGCCATCCCCGTTGTCGTCCCCGCTCCGTCGCTGTCCCTGTCCCCGTCGCCACGCGTCACCGTCTCCGTCGTGCCGCCGCCCCGTCCCGCAACGTCACCATCCCCGTCGCCGTCGCCTCGACCTCACCCGCGTGCGCTGTGAGCCATTCCACCAGCCTCTCCTCCCTTCAATCCACCGCGCCGCCGCCGCCGGCCGCGTGCGCACACTCGCACACACACTACACGCGCGTGAACACACACACACACAATTTTTCTTTGTTTAGTTTTTAGTTTTTAGTTTTTTCTGTTTTTCATACAAAGTTTTAGATGAATTAATTAATTAGATTATATTAATGTCAAATAGTATATAGAAATGTTAGAAATTTTAGTATATAGAAAGGTTAGAAATTTTACAAATGTTAGTTCTAGCTAGATGAATTAGATTAATTTTAAATTGTTAGATGATGATCGATGTTTTTTTAGTTTCTTATAATTTTAGTTATAGAAATTTAGAATTTGAATATAAGACACAATCCAATAAATTAAAAAATGTTACATTTGCATATAGTATTTGTTTTCGATGATGCCCGACCCGCATCCTCGCCGTCGACCCGTTCGTGACGACGTCCTGCTTCAGAGGACCCATGTCCGGGACTGGGCTCCGCCAGGCTGGCACTGGGAGGTGCTACCTTTAGGGGGGCGCCGCTTGGTGGGGAACCCAGCCCCGGCTCCCGTCGTCGACCCTGATCTCGTTTGGTGGCGTTCGCGTGGGCCACATTCGGTGCAGAGGGAGCTGGCCCCGCCAGAGGTGGTGCGTCGTCGTGTTAGGGAGGAGGACGAGCACATCCGTTGCTACATGGCTGCTATGGACGTCAGGTTCTCCAATACCTGGCAGGTTCTTTGGGCAGATGATCGGAGATATGATCCTGTGATGGTTCCTTCTCTTGGGGTGTCCACCACCCGCGCCTCAGGAACTGCGAGTGGCCTAGATTCTTCTGTAGTATTCAATCTTTATTAGCTAGCTAGCTAGTGATGTATTCGATATATAATATTCGAGACGATGTATTCGAGATTATATATAGTATTAGAGATTATGTATTCGAAATTATATATTATTCGAGACGATGTATTCGAGATTATATATTATTCGAGACAATGCATATTATGTACTATGATTCAGTTTTTCCTTATTGATTGCATCCATGCATTGTACTTTGAATACTAAATTGTTTTATATTTCTTTTGGATTAGTTAAATAAAAGCTATGGTGGATACCGACAGAGAGGGAGAAGAGGCCATGTTCGAGATCATATGTAGACCTCGCGGGCCAGATGATCAGAATGAAAATTATGACGGCTCCGAATATCTGAACAATACCGGGGAGGGTGATGATAAGATATTCGATCTCGATGACCGAATTGATGAAGTCATGAACTATGATTATGATTATGATGACACAGACAATGTTGATCTTGAAATAACAAAGACCAGCGAGGTATATATATATATAAGCAGGCATCTGGTGATCATCACATGTTTTTTGAATTGAAGATATATTAACGAATCGATCTTTCTTCTTTCAGCCCTCCGGATCGAGCAAATCTGCTTCTACAGACAGCAGGACAAAGCGAGGCCCGGGCAAAAAGATGAAGGACGGTGTAAAGTACAGCATCGATGCCATCAAATATAATGGCGAACCAATCACACCTAAGAACATTGCGAACAAGTTCATTCGTCAGTGCGGAGTTCTTGTGAAGGACCAACTCCCGATCTCCATTCAAGAATGGAAAGAGCCAAAAAAATAAACATCCAGATGTTACTTGGGTCGACGACAGAGCAAAAAACGCTTTGGGAATCTCTTATGGAACATTTCACCCTACCAGATCATTTGACTGATGCAGATGTGCAGAAAGTCAAGGACGCTGCTCTTAGGAAGATGGCAATTGCATTCAACACCCACAAGAAAACTGTATGGGCCAACTACGTCGATGGAGGAAGGAAGACTCCAGAACTCAAGGGAACACTGGAGAAGCAAAGAGAACATTGGCCTGCTTTCATGAAATTCAAGGAATCAGAATTATCTAAGGAACGGTCGAGAAAAAACAAGGCCAATGCCGCAAAAAAGACGCAGTTTCATAGGCTGGGACCAGGTGGCTACGCGGTGGCAATGCCTAAGTGGGATAAGTCTGAGCAAGAGATGCTGGATGCAGGGGTCGATCCAGTTACTAGGAGCTGGCCCCCAGGTGTAGAACTTGGTTCTATGCGCATGGGGGGCGTTGGACCCAAAGACAGGCCTGGTTTTGAAGAAGGCAAGTCTAAAAGGAGCCGAAGATAAGTTACTTCAAGCAATAGAAGATGCTCGAACGGGGCTGTTCACACCCAATAGAGAGAACGACGAGCTTACGCGCGCCCTGGGAAATTCTGAACACCCAGGAAGAACACGAGGCAAGGGCGTTGTTCCGTGGTATGAGGGCTTTTAGGATTGGAACACCGACTACAGAAGTGGTGCAAGAAGGAAGATGGAGGAGGAGAAGAAGAGGAAGCTGGAGGAGGAGGAGAGGAAGTAGGAAGCAGAACGCCTTCAAGGCCTAGAATCAGCACACGTGGACTTGGAACTCAAATTCCAGCGACAGCAGGAGCAGATCGACTCCCTTAGCCAGGAAAGGGGGTCTCAGCAGCAGCAGCAGCTAGCAGATGATCCAGCATTGGATAGCACCGTCCCATCCATGCCGAGAAGCAGCGTTGGTTCCACCCCGGGCGATGCACTGCTGGATAGATACCTTGTGGATGACATCATGGAGAGCACTAACTGTGAGCTACACTTCAAAATGAAGAACATATCCATGAAGGTGGTGGACGCCATTACTTATACAAATTCCCCCGATACAACCTTTCATTGCAACCCGATTCCAGCCGTCTATGCTTGTGTCCAGGTTTATGAAGTGGTGGACCAATAATCGGGCCTACAGCTTGACATTCCTAGAGGTGACGAGGAGCACACACTTGGAGAGGCCAAACATCGTATCATCCTATGGAGAAAGGATTGCATCATCTTTCCAAGGCCATCGACACCGCGTCAGCTGACTCCTCCTCGAAGTCCGCCACCGCGTCAGCACACTCCCACTCCTCCAAGTCTGCCACCGCGTCAGGCCCCTCCTCCTCCTCCAAGTCTAGCAAAGCGTCAGGCCACTCCTCCTCCAACAAGTCTGGCAAAGCGTCAGTCCACTCCTCCTCCTTCAAGTCCGGCACAACGTCAGTAGACTCCTCCTCGAAGTCCGCCACCGCATCATCAGACTCCCGCTCCTTCAAATCCACCAACGCATCAGGCCACTCCTCCTCCTCCAAGTCAGGCACGGCTTCAGGCCACTCCTCCTGCTCCAACTCAGCCACGTCAGCCGTCTTCGCCGCCTCGGCAATCGCAGAAGAGAGCTGCCGCAGCTATGGTGTGTAGCGCTACAAGTCGAGGTAGTACAGGAGGTACAGGCGGAGGCAAGCGATATAATATGGTCCAAGCCTCGCTCCTCTTCCTCAGAGGTCTTACGACATGACCGAGGAGCAAAACGCAGCCATAGTGCAGGCCCAAGTGGACGCCCATTTTGGACAGAAACCGGCACCGCCGCCAAGGGAGAAAGTGCCTGAGGAAAAGATTGGCCACTTCATTCGTATGGCTAGACCACTAGCTCCCAATCCTGTTTACTCAGACTATGAGCGCCAAATCGGGAAGGCACATCGAGAAAGACTACAGAAGGAGTCAAGCTAGAGCTCGAGCCAACCAGCTAGCAAAAAATGCGGGAAAACCATTCCCCAGCTGGGAGAACAGGCGGCGCGGGCGATCCCCCTGCTTGTTGTGCCAACAACACATGAGAGTACCGCCGCCCTATATATATGTGGGCAAACCGTTCCCCAGCTGGGCAATTTGGTAATAACCGAGGAGCATATAATGCAGGCTGAAATGCTCGGTATCACTATTGGACAACCCCTCGAGATCGAGCCCATGTCTCCGCTTAGAGAGGAGGAAATAAAACAGAAATATGTCTGCGGCCAACCTTTAGTCGAGCCCGAGGAGGTCAAGAACCTCCCAACCAGAATGTATGAATTGCATGATTGGTACATGAAAATTACCAAGAGTTCCAACCGAGAGTCCCTCATGGTGAAGGTCAAGGAAGAGCATTACTTCCATAAGCTAGCTCTATCCGTTGAGTATTCAGAACTATTTCAGTTATTCAATCAAGATGCACTCGACAAATCTCTCGTCAGTTGCTATTGTCTGTAAGTGATTTCTTTCCATAATTTAAGTCTCAAGCTAGATTTAGTGCTCATTGATCGATCATTACCTGTAATTATCCTCACTATATTCTTTTTTGTGGTATTATGCAGGATGAAAATGTATGAGATGAAAAAAGCTGGACGCTATGGCATTGAGTTCATTGACCCAAATACCATTAATGAAAAGACATGGACATATGAATATTATAAACAAGATGTAGAGAATAAAATGCTAGAGTTCTTGTAGCGCCTCAATAGCAATAAAGATATACTACTTCCTTACAACTTCCGGTGAGTCACACTGTCTTGTACTACATATTCTGTTTTTGCTTACTAGCTAGCTAGATGTTAATAATTAAGTGTATAGGGTTTAGGGTAGTTGATTAGTGTTATGCACATGTCCGCTTAATTAAGACATGCAAACGTGTGCGCATGCAATTACCACTGGATCTTGTTAGACATTAAAGTTGAAGAAGGAAAAGTTGAAGTACTGGACTCGCTACTTAAAAAAGAAAGTGATTTCACCATCGTGAAGGGGATAATCGACAGGTAATTTCAGTCATTATTAACTATATCTCGGCATATTTAGTTCGTCATTTTCTGATATCAAATATTTAATAACCCATTTATTAAAAAAATCCGGCGGGCAGGGCTTGGGCAAAGTTCATCGAGGTGACTCCAGGCAAATGGCGACAAAAGCTGTTTTGGTATTGACCCAGGGTAAGTAATTAAGTAGTACTAGCTAGGTACCATCTCATTAATTCTTGTTTCAATACCATTAACTAATTATCATGCTTGATTAATTATTATCTAATTAAATTCTATTCTCGTAAAGGCCCTGAAGCAGGCGCCGGGGACTGAAGTGTGTGCATACTACGTTTTCGAGAGCATTCGCATGATGACGTCCGTAAGGAGCAAATCTGATAGACAGGAATGGGTACATTTGCCAGAACACCATTCACAAATTTTACATGATTATTGATATCTAGTCACACAACTAATACACATGCATATTAATCTCCTTCTTAACAGTTCAAAGAGGTGCGGGACCAACTCCTACCAACAGAGCGCATACAAGCACTTTAAGAGGAAATAGCGGGATTTTTACTTGACCAGGTCATAGATCCCAAAGGAGAATACTATTACCCGCTACCGCCCCCATGAACCACTCCCAATTGTCACTGTGCTCCGAAGGCACATATATATGATCGGTTTTACGAGAAATTCTATTTGTATATATGCATAACATGTACAGTATGTAGTATCGTAAAATACCAGCAAACGAATAAGAATTAAATGGAAAACATAAAATTGAAGGAAAAAGAAATCATGAAACCGAAACCCCCCAAACATATTAGTACCGCTTGGAAACGGTTGGTGTTACCAACCGGAACTAAAGGTCTCCCCGCCCCCGGCACTGGCTCGTGCCACGTGGTGGCCCTTTAGCGGCGGTTCGTGCAGAACCGGTACAAAAGGGGGGACCTTTAGTCCCCACCCTTTAGTACCGGTTGCAGTACCGGCACTAAAGGCCCTTACGAATCGGTGATACATTCCGGTTCTGCACTAGTATGAGTGGATGTCTTGACGGCTGATGCTTTGGCTCTAAAGATTCGGTGTGTCCATTGCGCGAAGGGCGTGATGCAGTCGACTCATTATCAACTATGGCAATTTGGGAGACACGGACACCATGCAAAATGAAGGATGATTTGCGGTGTTTGACGACTGTTATCATTTTGCTTGTGTTTTTTCCATTTGTATGATCGAGCATTGTAATAAAGAAGCAAATAAGGTTTCTCATGAACTCACTAGCCTGACTAGATTTTCCTAGACCTTTGAATGGTTTGAGGAGCCTTCAGAGGAAATTGTACCCTCGCTCATAAATG
>NC_041384.1:758855157-758876184 GCF_002162155.2 Triticum dicoccoides
CTCCGCCATGGTGTCACTCCTTCGACACGGATTTTCATATGTGACCTTGTAAGGACCGTAATTCTTTCCAAAATCAAGACACCTCTAAATTTTAAACTTGCGAGAGATTTGAAGAATATATTCCTCTTGTCATAGGAATATTAAATTAGCACCAATAAGTGAAAGCAACGTTTTTCTACCGCAAAAATAAAATTAATGCAACGGTATATTTAGGTGACCGAACTTTGCTTCTCTTTTCGTTGGGATTATCCATCAATGCTAGCGTGCTCCATCCGCCCTCTAGAGCCCTATAAGTATGCGGCCAGGTCGTCGAAGAGATCAAACAGTGAAACCTCTATCGTACTACCTACCTACAGCCTACGACAAGTGGGCTTAAACTACGAGTCATAAATCTCGCAAACTCATGCGGCAGACGGACCCGATGGTGATCGGCGGAATGAATGTTGGTTGTGTCGCATCATACTTCGGGGGCAAGAATATCCTCATCACCGGATCAACTGGGTTCCTTGGAAAAGGTAACCCTCGATCAAACGCATTTCTGTTTCAGCATCTGCATGCAGTGTCACTTTATGGTGTGTGATACTATCTCAATAGTGCTCGTGGAGAAGATACTGAGGGTTCAGCCTGGTGTGAGAAAGGTCTTCCTCTTGGTTCGAGCTACCAATGACGAATCCGCAAGACACCGAATCCAGACCGAGGTGAAAAACTGGGTTCTTACCTTTCTTTCCTCTACCAATATAGGAGTATTTCTGTATCATGCATGTGACCTTAGCCACCTCCAACGTCCTCCATCAAAAAAGACACCTCCACCTCCATCAAAACGTCTGCAGACAGGGTTAATGGAGCGGTCACGCAGTTCAAACGCGAATTGAATAAACAGGACGAAATTTAAGAAACTTCAATACATTACATATGGATAAGTTCAAATGAGCTGTCGGACGGTGACCTCATATGCATGGCCTCCCTGGTCGGCGGCACCTCCACCGTTGTCCTCTCCGTCCCATTGCCCTGCTGATTTTGACGAGTTGGTCGCCGAGGCGGCACCATCAGCGGGTGGACGTTTCCATGGTAGTCCTGGGCCGGTGCTCGGCACATGCCAACGCGAGGATCAGGCAGGTTTGGACTCAGTATGTGGCTGCGTCCGATGTGCAAATGCCGCGTATAGCCGCGTTTCGGAGATCCCAGCACGATTGATGTGCTGCCGCCCTTTGGACTGCCCATGTGTCCATGTGTGTGGATCATGAGCCGCCGTCGCGTCCGAGGTGGTGGAGGATGTGGTCGAGTGTGCTGTTGGCGGCGTTGTCGGGCTCCTCCTCCATCACCGGGGCCATCATGGTGAAGACGACGATACCTCATTTACCTCCTCCTTCACAAGAGGCCTCCGATTTGGACGCTGTGGTTGCGCAGCGGCACAATGGTGTGGGAACGTTGGCGGCTCCTCCTTGATGCAGAAAAACGGTGGCGAGAGTGGCTCCACGTTCACGCAATTTCACGGAGGCGAGGATAGTACTGGGCCATGCTCGAGATACATCATCACGAGATACATCATCCGATGGAAATCCTCTTCGGTCGGCACCGGCTCGACGAGGAAGGGCGGGGACTGCTTCTATTCAGTTTAGGTACACTTCACAGGCCACTCCTCCTCCTTCAAGTCAGGCACGGCTTCAGGCCACTCCTCCTGCTTCAACTCAGCCACGTCAGCCATTTCCGCCGCCTCAGCAATCGCAGAAGAGAGCCGCTGCAGATATGGTGCGTAGCGCTACAAGTCGAGGTAGTACAGGAGGTACAGGCGGAGGCAAGCGATATAATATGGTCCAAGCCTCGCTCCTCTTCCTCAGAGGTCTTACGACATGACCGAGGAGCAAAACGCAGCCATAGTGCAGGCCCAAGTGGACGCCCATTTTGGACCGAAACCGACACCGCCGCCAAGTAAGAAAGTGCCTGAGGAAAAGATTGACCATTTCATTCGTATGACTAGACCACTAGCTCCCAATCCTGTTGACTTAGACTATGAGCGCCAAATCAGGAAGGCACATCGAGAAAGACTACAAAAGGAGTCAAGCTCGAGCTCGAGCCAACCAGCTGGCAAAAAATGCGGGAAAACCATTCCCCAGCTGGGAGAACAGGCGGCGCGGGCGATCCTCCTGCTTGTTGTGCCAACAACACACGAGAGTACCGCCGCCCTATATATATGTGGGCAAACCGTTCCCCAGCTGGGCAATCTGGTAATAACTGAGGAGCATATAATGCAGGCTGAAATGCTCGGTATCACTATTGGACAACCCCTCGAGATCGAGCCCATGTCTTTGCTTAGAGAGGAGGAAATAAAACGAAAATATGTCTGCGGCCAATCTTTAGTCGAGCCCGAGGAGGTCAAGAACCTCCCAACCAAAATGTATGAATTGCATAATTGGTATATGAAAATTACCAACAGTTCCAACCAAAAGTCCCTCATGATTGGTACACACCTGGCCAGAGAAACCTAAACCAACTTAGACAATACTAGTACTCGGACAGGACACGTACTCAACTAATCCAACTCAGCCACAATGACTACTCCTAATCGTACTGGATTACAACCTGCACCACACGTACATGACGCCCAGCACAACAGGACATACGTTGTTACGGTACTAATTACTTTGCAAAACTAGACAACATTATCTCTAACAATCTCTCCCTAATCTTGACACTTTGTCTTCTGTGTTTCTTCGGTCTTGACTTCTTGATGATTAACTCCTTGTTGACTCATCCGCTCGCACCATAATAAGTCAAATTGCCGGCTAGATTGTTGCCAACATTCTCTCCCTAATTTTGACTTGGTGAATTTACGGACCACCTCAAATATGCCTTGGACTATCGAGCCTCACTAGTAACCTGTGGAATACATCACCCGATGAACTACACCATCCACCCTAGCGAGATACATGCCGATTGCTTGTGGATCACACCACCCCCGTGCACTACACCATGCACTCCAGCCTCATGTAGAGACATGACCTCATTGAAGAGACTCGCCTTCACTAGTTTACCGCCCCCACATACTTGAACTTGATCCTCTCGTCGAGACACATAGACGACCTGGATGCGCTTCATCTTCAACGCCTCTCACAGAGACAAGCACTTGGACATGACGACGATGACTCACTGACACGACAGTGCTATACTGCACGACTCTTGACTCATCGAACTCCCATGGACGACGATCATGACAAACTTCCGGCACCGCACCACAGCACCATCGCTCCCGTCAACGATCTCCATCCGCCGCCTTGTTGACGACAGCCTATCGCCTTCCTCCATGTTGCTCCGCCGAACGACGATTGCCTGATCCTCCTCTTCGCTGCATCGCCCAGCAACATCATGGCCCGCCCAAGGCACTAGTATGTCGCCACCCTTGGCAAGCGCGGCTTCAAATCGACCTTATTCTAGATACCAATTGTTGAAACTTTACCCACAGAATCAATCACATCAAATCACGATAAACACGCAGACGCAAAAACTTTTGCCAAAAGCATGTGTTGTGCCTCTCTTTCTTTTTATTTCTTTTTCTCCTTTTTTCTCTGCGATGTTACAAATCTCGTGGCTATTGTCACGTATATATACACACCTGGCCAGAGAAACCTAAACCGACTTAGACAATACTAGTACTCGGACAGGACATGTACTCAACTAATCCTACTCAGCCACAATGACTACACCTAATCGTACTGGATTACAACCTGCACCATACGTACATGACGCCCAGCACAACAGGACATACGTTGCTACGGTACTAATTAGTTTGCAAAACTAGACAAGATTATCTCTAACAATCTCTTCCTAATCTTGACACTTTGTCTTCTGTTCTTCTCCGGTCTTGACTTGTTGATGATTCACTCCTTGTCGACTCATTCGCTCGCACCACGACAAATCGAATTGCCGGCTAGATTGTTGCCAACAAGCGGCGCAGGAGCGCCGCCGGCCGCGAGCGGTGGGGACCAGCGGTTCGGCCGGTGGTGGTTGGTGGCTCAAGGGCAGATGGAGGTCGAAGAAGCATCCTGGGCCTTTGATTTCGCATCCAATGGTTGACAAATCGACTGACCACAAATGAAAAAGTCAGCTGACAGATTTCTAGCCATTTCGGCTTCTATTCGTACTAGAGGAGAGCACCACCTCCTCGTCTCCTCCTTCACCGACGCTACGGTGGACGATGATGGCCTCGAAGAACATGGGCAGCGGCACCATGATCTAGAGCTCCCTCGAGCGTCCAACGCTGATAATCAGCCGCTGCCGTCGGACCTGCCCATCGTGAGGTCGAGGAGAGTAGAGGAAAGGGCCCGGGACGGTGTGCACAGTGGAGTGGAGAGGCGGGGATGGGGATGGCCGACACGAGCTGCTTTCTTGAAAGTGTAATGGGCTAACAAGTAGAAACTTCCATTTCTGAGAAGTACTCCTCAGAGAATAATTCAGAGATGCATAGTATGACAGTACGTCCAACATGCATGTGGTAAAAGTGATAACAGTTCAACAGGCAAACCGAACATGGGAAAATTGAAGTACACGAAAAAACTGCAAACATCAATTCGTTATCTGCAGGTAACACGGAGGGAAATCTTCCAAGTTCTCAGAGAAAAGTATGGCAATGGATTCGGAGATTTCATCCAAGAAAAGGTGTGCCCTCTGGCAGGAGACGTTATCTGTGAGGATTTTGGACTAGACACTGCCAAGCTGAAAGAACTGTCCAAGAATATGGACATCATCGTGAATGGTGCTGCAACTACGAATTTCTATGAAAGGTTAATTACCACGAATCTGTGAAATCATACATGTTGTTATCTCGCAAAAAATAAAAGCATACATGCATGTTGTTACCAATAAAAGAAAAAATTAAAACATGCTTTTTAGATATTTGATCAAAGCGTTATGGGTTTACAGATACGATGTAGCTTTTGACACTAACGTCTTGGGAGCGAAGCACATGTATGCATTTGCGAACAAGTGCATCAAACTAAAAATGCTGCTTCACATTTCAACAGGTGCGAAGCGCAGGATTCTATTAGTATGTTCTGTTTTCAATTATTTACTCTGAATCAGGAGAAGTGATTAACTGACTTGAACAGCTTACGTAAGCGGTGAACAAGAGGGACTAATACTAGAGAAACCATTCATAATGGGCGATACACTACGGGCAGGCACACATTTAGATGTCGAATCTGAGCTAAATCTGATCAAACATACCAAGATGGAACTGAATGCTAACTGTGCTACAGAAAGGGCTGAGAGGAAAACCATGAAGGAACTTGGCCTCAAGAGGTTAGAAACTAAACATAAGTGTACATTGGTATACCTTTCTGTAACAATAGTAACACGCATTCTATACTTACACATTGGCCTCAAGAGCAAGGCATTTCGGGTGGCCAAATACCTACGTTTTCACCAAGGCAATGGGCGAGATGCTGCTGGGGCACCTAGAAGGTGACCTTCCAGTTGTCATCGTCAGGCCAAGCATCATAACTAGCATCCTCAAGGACCCATTGCCTGGATGGATAGAAGGAGTTAGGTAAATCTAATTAAAAATATTCATCTCTTTAGACTTTTTCTTTAGGTTCAGGCGACACTAAGTTGCATTTTCTCTTGTTTAGGACAATTGACTCTGTTATCTTGGGTTACACCAAGCAGGCCTTGAAATTCTTTCTAGTAGACCCCGATGCCATAATGGACGTGGTGAGTTTGCATCCTCACATCCAAAACTTCAACATAATGGACGTGGTGAGTTTGCATACTCACAAGTCATACCATTATTTCGAGTTTGGACAGATTCCGGGGGACATGGTGGTGAACTCTATGATGGTAGCCATGGCGGCGCACACAGAGGAAAAGGTGCAGACCGTCTATCACTTGACGTCATCTGTGAGCAACCCGACGTCTTACACCACTCTCCAGGAGTCAGGCCATCGCTACTTCAAGGACAACCCGCCCCGAGGGGAGAACGGCGAGCCCATCCGGCTGAACAATATGCGCTTCTTCAGCACGGTCGTCAGGCTCCGCGCGTACATCGTCATCAAGTACAAGTTCCCTCTTGAGGTTTGCTCGGCGGAGAATAGAAATTGGAACATTAAATTCGCAGATGGCCAATAGAGTAACTTGTGTGTCTGTGTGTGATGCGGACAACTGGACTCGGGCAGGTCCTCCACCTGGTGAACGTGCTGCTCTGTGGCCTTTTCTCGCGGCGCTACAATGAGCTCAACGGAAAATACAGATTGGCCATGCATCTGATTGAGCTCTATGCGCCTTACACCTTATTCAAAGGACGGTAAGCATCATATTGGCCACAATGAGACGAAACATTTTGCCTTTCTAAATATCGTTCTCTCTGAGTCGATTTTCTCGACGTTGTGAAGCTTTGATGACATGAACCTTGAGAAGCTGAGGAAAGCGATGGAGAGTAATAGAGATGGAGGAGAATACTGCTTTGATTTCGATCTCAGGAGAATCGACTGGGACGACTATTTCTACAGGGTTCACTTTCCAGGCGTCCTCAAGTATCTTGCGTGACTTGAGTTACATTCAACCAACTAAATAAATGCTACCTTTGAACGCACTGTTGCAAAGCTCTCATGGATGTGTTTTACCTTCGCTGCTGTAGTTGTGTATGTTCCATATATCTATCTATGATGCGGCATTAATAAAGCTCTGAACGTATAAAGGATATATCGCCTTTACCCATTCCCGCATAGCATACTCCCCGCCCGCCGTACGCCCGGCAGCCCCGTGTATCCCAAGCCCAACCCCCCGCCCACGCGCACGTACACCGCACGTCGCGCTTGTTTGTTGCGGAAAAAAAAACGTTGAGCGTGCCCCGCCCCTGCCTCCGCCTCACAGCCGAAACCCTAGTCAGGATCCGTCACCGCTGTGACTCCATGGTCGCCGCCCTCAAGACCCGATCTCTGTCGTCGGGCCAACACAAACGCATTGTAACCCCTGGTGGAACGTAGAAGCGGTCCGACGTCGATGCTTCTCCCCTCCCACACGCCATCGATGACATGCAAGGTACCAGCACATCAACGTCGACCAAGCGGAGGACCTTGTCGACACCCAATAGGTTTTCCGTTTGCAATTTTTTTGACATTCCACTTAGTTAATCATTGAAATGAGATGAATTTTCTTTAACTCTTTAAATGAATAAGTATATAGTAGTTTTATGCATAAATTCGGGGGCAAGTACTATCAAGCAATTGGATTTCGCGCCTGATTTATTTATGCATCACACATAGCAGTCTCATAATTAATGAACTGATTATATTTGTGGTGATGTTGTGCGGTGTTTGGATTGATGTGATACTTATTTTTTTAACGTGTATAGAGGGAGCAAGAAACCGATTATATTCGTAGAGAGAATGAATGCTCATCACTGAATGTGAACCAACCTGCTGAGGCGAACTATATAAGTCATGATGAATCGTACAGTGCTAATGTAAGTGTCGTGAACATTGACAAAAACAAGAAGCAAAAACAACATCATTGGTACTTACATGTATTTTTTTTTGAATTTATGCAGGTACTTGCTATCATGGTTTTGTCACAACACATGTTCTAGTGTGAGGACTTAGTCGTGAGGCCATTGCAATTAGGTAGTAGCTTGAACGGGGTTGATCGGATTCGAGAGACACGAGTTTTACCTAGGTTCGGCCCCTCGTGGTGGAGGTAAAAGTCAACATCCTGCTTCATTGCTATTGATGATGATGATGATGATGATGATGATGATGATGATGATGATGATGAAGATCTCGGTTACAAGGGCGAAGTTTTGCTGCCTCTATCTCGAGAGCATCTACTTTGATCTTATCTAAGACTTGTCTATCTATCTAAAAACTTGTCCCACTTGGGGTGCCCTGCCCCTCCTTATATAAGCTGAAGGCGCGGCTCACATGTAGAGTCCTAATAGGATTAGGACTACTCTATTTTCTATTACAAGCCGGATACAAGTCCAGGCCTTGCTTCCCTTGCCGGGTCTTGTTCTTCTTGGACCTTCTCCATGAGCCGCCCGTCCCGACCTCTCCTTCAGCCGGCCTTCTCACGAGCCGCCAAGTCCGGGAGGGTTACTGATCAGGTGCCAAATCCCGGCCGGATTTTACCGCGGGGTATATCCACGACATTAGCCCCCAGTTTAGTTTGGATTTATCCATGTTAAACTGATCTTGAAAAACAAAAACAGGAAAAAATTTGACAGGTTGTGCTCCGTGTCAAGAATTTTTCTGAGCCAACACCTGATCATCCTTAAGTCCTTGTCATTTCCTTATGTGAAAAAACACCCGACCGAGTCAATCTTTGTCGGGTCATGCAGTTTTTAAGCTTCTTCCATGCCGTGACATGATCTCAGCCACCTTGATACCTGTCCATGATCTCATAGCAAATCTTTTTTAGCATATATGTTTAAACTTTGCCAATGCGAAAATCTAGGCGCTTTATTCAATGGAACTCCTCCTGGAAAGTTTGGGTCAATAGGCCAGCTTCAAAATCAATTTGCTGACATTGGTTTCTTGCGGGAAAAATATTGTGAAAAATAATCCGTTTGAGTCGGCCTCCAATGCTGTGGATTGATAGAAGTATTGGTCTTGAGATATTCATCTGATGGTCAGCCGGCTTGAGGATGTATAGCTTGCCGAGTTACAATTGCCCAAATTTATGAAGATTGATAATACCAGGTCATGACTGTTAAAAATGTCGGGTCATATAATTGGTCTTTCTGAGTACTTGAGGCCAAGTCCTTATATCTTGTGATGGTTTGGTGCTTGCTTTTATAAATATAGCTTTCAATCGCTGAATCAGCTCTCCGGGCCTTTCCTTGAATAGCTTGTAGGAGATCAACTTTTGCAAATTTCTCCACTAAAAATATGATACCAAGTTTGCTCAAAACTGAGAACTTGAGGGTGTGCATCCCTTATATCCATATTACCTGTAGCCCCCATGTCTTAAGAGGGGAACGTAGTGATAGCTTAAGACTTGCTTCAGTATAAATGCTGCAACTTTGAAGAAATCCGGGTTATTCATCTGAGTCGCCAGTCATAAGTTGAATGTTTTTTCTTTCACATGTGTAGCCTCCAAGTGTCGGGTTGTCTTGCCTGCAGCAGCCTGGGACTTGTAATTGTCTTATGTTCATAAAACTTCAGCCAGTGTAGTCCCCAAAGGCCGGGTCATTATGCAATAATGAGCACGAACTTTTGTAGGTCTGATTATATAGACTTGAGGAGCAATGTGTAGCCCCCAAGGGTCGGGTCATCAGTATCTGATGGACCGGGACTTGGAAAATGATGAAAGGCCGGCTCATCTCCCTGAGATAACCGGGTCTGTTGACAATGAATTTAAAAGCAACTTGCATTAGCCCTCAACTTCCGTGGTGCATGCTTGCGGTGACATGGGACTTTCATATTTGATGTGATCTTGATTTGAGTAATGTAGCCCCCAAGTGTCGGTTCGTGTGCCCACAACGATTTGGGACTAGTCCTTCCATTATGAAATAAATCATATCCACTGTCCTTCCACATATGTATCTATGATGCGGCATTAATAAAGCTTTAAACGCATTGTTCCTAGCCAGGATCCGTTGCCGTTGTGACTCCGTGGACGGCACCCTCACAACGTGGCCGCCACCCCCACGCCCTAGTCACCGCCCTCACGCTTTGGACGCCGCCCTCACGCCCTGGGTGCTGCCTTCCCTGGCACTAACACGTCTTCGTTGGGCCAACGCAAATGCGTCGTGGCCCCTGGTGGAACGTAGAAGCGCTCTGGCGTCGACGCTTCTCGTTTCCCACATGCCATCCGTGATGTGCTAGGCACTAGCACATCAGCGTCAACCCAGCCGAGGACCTCGACGCACAGTAAGGTTTTTCAGTTGCGTTTGTTGGACTTTACAATTTTTTATTCATTGAAATGAGAAGAAAAAATCTTTAACTGGATAATTAGACAGTAGTTTCGTGCATAAATTCGTGCGAAGTACTATCAAGCAATTTGATTTCGCGCGCCTTATTTATGTTTCACACTAGCCGTCTCATAATTGATGAACTAATTATATTCATGATGATGTTGTGCGGTGTTCGGATTGATCTGAGACTTTATTTAAACATTTATAGATGGAGCAAGAAACCGGTGATGCGACAATGATTGCGGTAGCGAGAATGGATGCACGTTACTGAAGGTGAACCAGCCTGCCGAGGAGAACTATATGAGTCAAGATAAATCATATAGTGGTAATGTAAGTGTTGTGAACATTTACAAAAGCATGAAACACAAATAACTTCATAGACAATTACATGTATTTTCTAAAATTTATGCAGGTACTTGTCGATGATGACAATGAGGAGTACAATATACATGAGTGTTATGCTGAAAGTGCGAGCCAGGTACACTTAAAGTTATGTAGCGCAAGGAATGACATAACAACTGCATTACCACTTACATGTCTTATCTTAAATGTGCACAGATAGATGATGATGGTGACAATGAGCGGAATATTATGATGATGACAGTGACCAGAGCGACGCCGATGCATCGTATGATGAGAGCGGGAGCAAATTAAGTTTTTAAAATTATATATGAAAGTAGCGACATAACAACTGACTGCCATATATACATGGTTCTCTGTCTTATTTTGCAGGTGGTGTTGGTGGTCCTAGCGGGAACGATGAGCATGCCGATGATCATACGTTTGAATTTGACATTGGCTATGATGAATATCAACAAGACTCACTCGATAGGCATTGGCACGTGATGGCCAAGATGTTCATGTCAGAAGGGGATGCATACGTGTTCTACAACCAGTACGCGAAGGAATGTTGGTGCAGCATTAGAAGGGACTTGCTAAAAAGGGGGAAAGGTCCCGAGGGAAGTATCAGCTTGAGGAGGTATCTCTTTTCGAGGGCTGGCAAATGGCAGGCCCAGTTTTATACAATGGAAGATAGGACCCGTAGGCTTAGACTAGAGAGTCGATGCATCTGCGAATCCCATTTAACAGTGAAGCTTGATAAACAGCGTGCAATTTGGTATGCCAGCAGTTTCACCGATGATCACAACCACGTCCTTGCTAGATTAGAGGAACTCCCATTTATACTGTCTCATAATCAGATCAAAGGAATTCCAGAGAGTAGAGATCTTAGCCATGGCATGAGCTACGATCAGGAAACCAATATTACTTAGCGCTCGCCATTTTGCAAATTTCAGTCAATCCCAATTCAATGACGGTCCACAACTCACTGTTCATCACCAAGAGACGCTTTCGCATCATGACCTTCTAGTAGGGATAGTTCGTGCCATTGAAGATGGGGCACACATCGGATACCTTGATCATACCTGCGGTCAACATAGGTAAAACTTCAGGTGGTTAAACTAAAATCACACATTAAAAGTGCAGGTTTATTCCCGAAGGGGGGGGGGTGAATGGAAGATTTTTAGAAATTAATCAAACTGATGAATTTGAGGAAGATCAAAGTGAAGAGATAGAAATGGGGGCGAGACTAATTCATCACGAAAACATAGAGCATGCATACAAGATAGATGTAAGTGAAGAACATGCAATCATACAAGCATTTAGGCATACAAAAGATGAACTGAAGAAATGAAAAACGACATGATGAAAGTCTTCAGTTCAAATTCTTCAGAGGTAGATCATAGATTCTTTAGCAACAGAATAACAGAAATTAAAAGGGTTGAGGAATTTGAAAACAGGTAGGCTCAATGATCACATGATGATTTTGTAGACCAGTTCCAGTTGTTGTATCAACCGTATGTCTTGTTGAGGCAGCTTAGGTTGAACTCCGAAGACACTAAGTCTTCACCGTATTCCTCTTAAGCTAAAGTCACAGCAGACCATGCCTAATCACTCGTTTTAAGTCTTCAAGGTAGACATTTAAAACCTTCACATACTTGTTAACCGGCACGCCACAATTACTCTTGGGTTCTCGGAACATGATGCCTAACCGTCTAGAAGAATGATAGTCTTCAAAGGTAACAACGTCGGATCACACAAATAAACTCTTCAGTGATGCCCAATCACTTTAGCTCTGGTTTGGTTATCCCTCACTTGGGTTTCTCACAAAATTATCAGAGGAAAGGGTAATCTCAAATGACAAGTGTCAATCTCTCTCTAGAGCAGCGGACCAACAAGTGGTTGGGGGGCTATTTATAGCCAGGGCAACCAGACATGAATTGTCATAAATGCCCCTTCAGGATAAGGATCCACTCGATAGCTGGCACACCGCGCAACAACGGTCAAAAATTTGGACTCTCAAATTCGTCGTGGCACACAATTTCCTCATGGTAGGCAGATCACACTGGCGAAATCCTAACTCCTTACCAGAACAAATTCATCAACAGTCAGAAGAACTGCATCTCTGTAGCTAGCAATTTTGCTAGCTCTGCCAGAGATTTCAAAACGCTTCACTGGAAGCGGTAGGATGTGTATAGGTTTGAGCATCACTTCGGAAATACGACTTATGTATCACCAAGACCCCTTTACAGTATGGTGTTTTCTATGACTCAAATAAGACGGAAGAAACTATCAAAACAAAAGTTTTTAGGCATTCAATTCTTCACTTCAATTTCTTCAAAGACCTCACCAAATTCTTCACTTGAAGAAATACATTTTTGGGGGTCGTCTTTCGTCGGTTAAACCAAATCTTTAGGGACTATAACTCATGTGTACAGTCACAAACACATTAGTCCCTTAACCTATTTGTCTTCAATACTCCAAAATCACTAATGGGACACTAGATGCACTTACAGTACATATAGATATAGATATGCTCCATTTGTGCATACGATACTTTCTAAAATATATTGTGTTTCTGGAATAGTAACATTACTTATTACCTAGGATGTAATGAGTTGTTTTCCACCCGGTATTTCTTATGTCTTTTCATTAAACATTTACTTTTGATATACAAGTAGTTATATTTGTAATCATTCACTTCATAAAGTTTGGCATAATAAAATCAAAATATAAGTCACAAGACCACAAAAACTTCATTTTATTTTTATTCATTATTATATTTTTACGTGATGATAGGGAATGAGGAAATAACAAATTATTCGACCCGAGTGATGTGTATGGTTTTTCTAACAACATACACACGCAGACACTCAGACATACGCACGCACACTCACCTATAGGAACACATGCAGGCACGCCCTACCCCTATATGAGCACCTCCGAAAGACTGAACGAACATCATCAGAAACATAAATAAATCCAGAAATATTCGAGCACTGGTGACAAGTGTAGGACTTGAACCCTGGTGGGCTGATTCAATCAGAACGAACCTAACCATCTGAACAGGCTCAGTTCGTAAGTGATGTATATGGTTTATGTCTTGTGAATTATACATATCCGTTTACAATTGTGTTATACCTGTTGTACATATATGATCTTCTCAATTCACATGTATTGCTCTAACCATCGTGTCATAGCCGTTGCATGCCAAAGTATCACTACTACAATTATCTTTTTGCTGACTGCCCAAAAAACACGACAAGGGACTATTACAACTCGACCAGCTCTTTGCCGAGTTCAGCTCTTGGCATCGGGTACTTGGCCCACATCCTTGAGGCTAAGACAAGCTGCCGAGTTCTTTTTTCATGCACTCAGCAGAGCGTTCGCCGAGTGTCAAAATCAGATACTCGACAAGGCATAAACGGAATGGAGAGAACAACCGGATAGCACTTGTCGTTGGTGTATTGCCGAGCGCAAACACTCGGTAAAAATAAAGTGCTTTGATGTGTTCAAACTCTCGGCGAACAGTGTGAATAGGGAAAATATGTGTCGCCGGTTTGCACGAGCACATCACTGACGAGCCTCACCTTGCCGGCCAGGTGCATGCCCTTATTTTCGGCTTCCGTCACCTCTTCCTCGGAAATGGCGGCCTCCTAACATAGGCCTGCACTGGGCCTCCGATTTAGAGGGGCCCCCAGATTTAGTTAAGTACTCCTAGTAATTGTTAATGATGCAATGATAAGTAGAGTTTGTTAATGTCGCGTTAGCTGTACTAGCGAGGAAACACTTGCAATGTTATTTGATTGTTGTACACCGAGACGACTATAGTCTACAAACTTGACCTCACGCACGTCTCCCCCTTCCTTCCTCTCTTTCTCCCTCCTCTTCAAATTAGAGCCTATCTTCATCCCGCTTGATCTATTTCATTGCAATTTCCCATAATGAATCTATTGTCGACAATGAACAACTAGTACGCTTCACTGCCAATCTCCCACTTACTCCATTAATAATTTTTCCATGAACAGAAATTTAAATTATTTTTAGCAATTGATAATATTTTAAAAAGGTTTCTTATGAAGAAATAATTGAAGATTATGTGCACCTTACATTCGAAATAAATGACAATTTCGATTAGGCGCGGTAGGCAACAAGCAACCTTGATTGCTAATCTTTGTACAAATATGGAGTGGGTAACTATAATAAAACAAAGTTTCATCTGGTGTGTCTACTCTATTTACTTTCATAATGTACTTGAGCTAGGTATATTTACATTTTACTTTACATAATGAACTTGATTGCTTAGGTATGTTTACAAAGGAAAAAATTAAATTTTAGAAACTATTGATTTTGTCTAGAAGAGATATTTTCGTATTGTAGTTGCAACTAATGTATGTATATTCCACACATTCATTTACCCATCCATCGATCTTTCTTCTACTTACATGTTTGCCTTATACATAATGTCCCAATTTTGTTCTCCATTTCAGTGCCAAATGCTAGTATTTCTCACTCACGCATTTTCAAATTAAAAATCAATGTTCAAAATATCATCCGATTCAATAATTTATCATCTGACTTATCGCTTACTGGCAGTGAAAGATGAGATTATACCTTGTCTTTGCTATTATAATTTGGGCTGATTTATTGCTCTGACGATTAATTGGGTCGAAACCCTATGAACAGAACCCCCAAAACAGTGCCTCCTCTTCAGCAGTCTCCGGCACACCACACTTCATCCCCCATTCGATGGGACATCTATGTACTATTGTATTATTTTATTTTTCATTGAATTATTGTTTGACATGTAATATGTACTTCCTCCGTTCCTAAATATAAGTCTTTTTAGACATTTCAAATGGACAATAACATACGGATGTATGTAGACATATTTTAGAGTATAGGTTCACTCATTTTGCTCCGTATGTGGTTACTTGTTGGAATCTCTAGAAAGACTTATATTTGGGAACAGAGGGAGTAGTTATGTATTGATGTTGTGCTGTCCAATTAAAGATTTAGAACACACTGATGGTTGTTTCCATTTTTACCTTATTAGTGCTTGGAACTTGAGAATTGCAAGAAAATCTAACCGATTAATAGTCGGCCGATAAAATTGATTAATATGCCGATTTCTGATTAATCTCTAATCACAAGCCAACTGAAATTATAATAGATAAGCGATATTTTGAACATTGATTAAAATGTAATCGCCGCGAAAAACCTACAGAGACATGTTTACAGAAACTAATCAATTGTATGACATGCTCACATCGTCATCTTTAGGTGGCATAGAGGGCAGGGAGAAGTTTCATCCTACTATTGTCCACATGTTCTTATCTTTTCGTCCAGGAAAAAAAATGCAATATTCAACCTTTAAATCCGTATCAAGGACTAATAATTAATGACAGACAAATAATTGGTTGCGATATAATAACATCGACCAAACAGAGTGTTATTTCTAGTTGTTAGTTGTTAGTTGGTAATACCCTTAACTAAAGATTTGTTTATTGCAAAATTGATGAGTTGGGAATGAGATAGAAGTGAGGGGTCTGCCAACTGGTACATTATTCAACGGTCGTACTTCAGAACTTGAGATTTTTCTCCTTCTTCACCCCCACCTATCTCAAGCTATGTAAACATGTATGGATGTGTATCCATCTTAATCAAGGATAAGTGTTCACGAGAGAGACGAAGTGAGTACTAGGTAAAATTTAACCAAGTAATGACAACTATCAAGTAATAATTTGCTATGGAAAAATTGTTGGTTGTGAGTTCTCACAGAGCTAATTAATGTAGAAGCCTGATGGAGCAAAGATATTACCCAAAAGTCGTACCTTGGTTCATCCTTATCTACCTAAAGCTATATCTACCTATATGAATGGGTATCCATCATAATCATGGGCATATGTCCATCAGAGGCGAGGTGAATCCTCGGCGCGAATTTCAAATCAGTATCGACAACTACCATGTAATAATTAGCAACGGACAGTTGTTTGTTGTGTGAGAGGTATCGCGGAGCTAATTATTGTAGCATTATAATTATGTTGTGTGAGAGGTCATGTCGAGTAAGTTACTAACAATAACCAAATATTATAAGTGGTATCTCTTTAATACACTTAACTATATTGTAGCATTACTTGCAAAATGGACGGAGATGAGACGAAAGTCAGATATCAGAGACCATTGGCATATGATCCAATAGCCTATATCAATTACTGACTTATAATTTGAAACCTTATATTCCTTCTCGTGCGTCCCCAACTATGGCAAGCAATCCTCTAAAAGAACAATATATCAAGCTATAATGTCCATTAAAATTAAGAAGATCGTATTTCTATGAGACAGGGAGAATGGTTACCGGATGCACCATCACCTAGGATGCACCATCAAGTCATTCAGGGCATGTACAAAGAGAGGCTATTTGTAGCACACACGTCCAGGGGCACGCGGATTGGTCCCCTGCATATGTTTAGGGCTTAATTGCTATAAACGGGGTCCACGCATGCACCTTTTTGCTGGGAGTGCATGCCCCCACTCGCCCATCGACCATGCCTTTTTATTTGACTATCAAATTTGAATATATTATATCGTTTGAACTGAATGTCCAAATTATATTTCTGTTTTGACATTCGTATTTTTTAGAGAATTTCTTAGTTAGATGAGTTACGCATATTCCAGACCGAAGTTACAAAAAGTAGTGAATAACTTTAATCTTTGCAATGTTGTAGCCTCTCAGCTGGACATTTCAAAATCTATGCATATTTGAAAATTTAAAGCTGCACAAAGTCCGCCTAGCTGCCGCTGCATCAACATATTGTAGCATTCAACCATCTAGGTTCAGAAGTTATTTCATGTCTATACAGTCAATTTTTGCGACCACGTTGATTCGATTTTGTTTAGACTAGAGTAGAATGCCTACTCAAAGGGACTAGTACATTCAGAGATCACCAGAGGTCTAAGACTGCGAGGCACGTCAGGCGATCATCAGTTGGTCATGTGCCAAATAATTTTTGCACCGCTTCACGTGTCGGACCTCACATGCAGAGAAGGCATACATGGCCCGTTTAATATCCATAATCAGGCCATAGCATGCACACCGCGAGGGGATCTCACAATTATTTGGTTGTCCATTCCGAGGATCACCTGACAATTAACCAAATGGCCAGCGCCTTCAGACTAATCAGGGCAGCACTGGCTTCCGCTTCTTCCACATTATTGATGGTCCGCAGCTTCTTACAGCCGCGTGAACCCGAGCGTCTGCATGCTATGGCCTAATTGTCGGAAAGCTATTTCAAATACAAATCCAAGCGTATAATTTTTTTACAGCATATACTTTATACTCCCTCCGGCACAAAATAAGACAACTTTGTACTAGAGCTAATACAAAATTAGGACACTTATTTTTGGACAGTGAGTATTTTAGTTAGTAGTCTATAGATGGTCAAAGTCTGGTCCGAAATACGAAGAGACACAATAAGCCCGTACGAAGGTAGTACTTGTCCTCCTTGCCATTATCGCAGATGCTGCAGATGCCGTCCGTCTCAAGGGTTCTTTTGCGTTTATTTTCTTTTGTTGCTAACGTATTCGTCGCAACTCTCCAACCAAAAAATTCTGACTTTGTCTGGAAATTTTGATAGCAAAAGGAAGCACATTAGATGGTGCTAGAGGTAATTTAAATTTGTTAATACCGATTTAGATTAATTCAGTAGACGTTGTGTAAATATGTGCGTAAGTTGGCCTTTTTTTAAGGAAAAAAAGAGGGTTAGAACTTCTGAAATTTTCAAACTTTCTAAAATGGAAGCTTTTCAAAAGTTTGAACTTCAAAAAAATCCAAAATAATCTGTGGGCGAGAGAAAAAATGGGTACTTTGTTGTCATTTCTTCATGTGTAACTCACAGTCCTACACAGAACAAACGGCGATTACTGCTCGCTCTTGCCCACAAATTAAAGTGCCAACCGCCATACCACATGACAATAGTGGTTAGCTAACCTCAAAAGCGAATTGTCAGAAGAAAAAAAAGTGCCAGCCGCCATTAAGCAAGAAACAAGCTCGTACGTCCAGTATCTAGGATGGTGAACTGGGTAGAGGTGCTAAGGAAGCACTTCGTGGCCCGTCTGGCAACGAACGCTGGCCTCCGGCAGCATGCCGTGGCCGTGGACGAGGAGGACGGCACCGTCATCAACTTCTGGCTGCCCAACCACAACAAGGCATCGCGCATGAATCACTGTCAGCACCACCCCGTGGTGCTCGTTCACGGCTTCGCCGGCGACGGCATGATGACATGGGGGTTCCAGGTGGGCGCCCTTGCCAAGTGCGGCCACGACGTCTATGTCCCCGATCTGGTCCACTTCGGCGGCTCCACGTCGCGGTCGCCAGACCGCTCTGTGGCGTTCCAGGCGCGATGCCTCACGGCGGCGCTGCGGAATCTCGGCGTGGCGGGGCCCTGCACTGTCGTCGGGTTCAGCTACGGCGGATTCGTGGCTTTCGAGATGGCCGCGGCGTGCCCAGGCCTCGTCCACTCCGTTGTCGTCTCCGGCTGCACCGTCACGTACACGGACGCCATGAAGGACGCCTTGCTGGGGAGGCACGCCGGCTGCTTATAGGCAATTGTTTGGATGTGAGTTGGGAGAGCTATCATTCTCATACTTGGGAATTCCTATCCACCATCGTAGGCTAACGAACAAAGAATAGAAGTGCATCGAGGACCGATTTGAGAAGAAACTAAGCTGCTGGAAGGGCAAGCTCATGTCATATGGAGGCCGATTAATCCTAATTAATTCGGTGCTCACAAGTATGCCGATGTTTCTTCTCTCGTTCTTTGAGGTACCAGTTGGTGTTAGGAAGAGACTGGACTTCTATAGATCGCGGTTCTTTTGGCAGGGTGATGAGCTTAAAAGAAAATATAGGCTTGCTAAGTGGGATATCATCTGTAGACCGAAAGACCAAGGGGGTCTAGGTATTGAGAATCTCGAAATTAAGAATAAATGCCTTCTTAGCAAGTGGCTGTGGAAGCTTTCGTCGGAAAATGATGCTATGTGGGCTCAAATCCTTCGCGGCAAGTACCTCCAGTCAAAAACCTTGTCACAGGTCACAGTAAGCCCTACCGACTCGCCCTTCTGGAAGGGTCTCATGAAGGTCAAGCAGGCTTTGTTTAATAGGACAAAGTTTGTTGTTGGAAACGGCACGAGTACACGTTTCTGGGAAGATACTTGGCTCGGTGACACACCCTTAGCCATCCAATATCCCTCTTTGTACCGCATTGTTCAACGACGTGAGTTGTCCGTTGCATCGGTCTTTCAATCTATCCCCCTTAATATACAGTTCAGACGAGTGCTAGCGGGCAATCGTTGGGAAGAATGGCTCCGTCTGGTTAGGAGACTGATGGAAGTCCAGCTTTCTCAACAACCCGATGAATTACGCTGGAAGTTGACTAAGTCTGAAGTATTCACGGTTAAATCAATGTATATTGATGTAATTAATTCGAACTCCATTCCTACGCCCAAACATGTGTGGGATGTCAAAGTTCCTTTGAAAATAAAAGTGTTTATGTGGTTTGTCCATAAACAAGTAATTTTAACTAAGGATAACTTGATGAAGCGTAATTGGACAGGACCTACTAGGTGTAGTTTCTGCGATCGGGATGAGACTATTAAACACCTATTTTTTGATTGCCCGCTGGCCAAGGTACTTTGGCAGACGGTCCACATTGCTTTCAATATCAAACCACCGACTTCTGTTTATGCGTTCTTTGGGACATGGCTTAATGGGATTGAGTCTAACGTAGCGAGACATATTCGGGTTGGGGCTTGTGCTTTGTTGTGGACTATCTGGAATTGCAGAAATGATTTGGTCTTTAACAGAATACCATGTATACATTTTTTGCAGGTTTTATTCCGGACTACGGCACTGATTCGTTGGTGGTCGCCAATCACCCAGACGGAGGCCAGGAAGCATTTGGTTACTGGGTCTGTCCGCTGGGAGATGGTAGCTCGGGATATCTTCAACCGGTTTGGATGGCGGTCATGTAATAGGATAGGCATTTAGTGTTCCTATCTACTTTACCCAGCCGGTTGTGGCATCTTGATTTGGCTAGTTGTTGTTTCTAGCCTTTTTTGGCTCTGTGTGAGCTTTTTCTACTTTTCTACGACCATTGGAACCATGTTGGCACTACTTTATTTTTTAATAAGAGGGGCGTATGCATCATGCTGATGCAGAGGCCGGGGTTTTCCCCCTTTTCGAAAAAAACGCCGGCGCCCGGTCGATCACGGAGCTCATGCTGCCGGAGACGGTGGAACAGCTCAGGTTGCTGTTCTCCTCCGCCATGCACATGAAGATGTGGTTTCCCCGTCGCCTTGTCAAGGACTTCCTCAAGGTCAGTATATAATCGGAAGAACGTAAGGTTTGTTGTCTTAGTTGTTAGTCTTGTAGTAAGAAGTATGCTCAATTGTTCATGGTGGGTGCAGGTGATGTGTAACAACCGAAAGGAGAGAGCCGAGATGCTGGACGATATGGTGAACATGAGGGGCAAAGAGGCATCGGCGCCTGTTTTTCAGCAGGTTTTTTCAGGGTTTTTTCAGCAGATTCTTGGTGCTGTTTTCAGTAATAATACGTAGGAACAGATTAAACTAGAAGATGCTCCCCGCGTTGCCGCGGGAATTGTGTTAAAACCAATGCATAAACAGGTGCTTAAAACCAAATAAAACCAATGAAAAACATATAAGACTTTTACATATTTAAAATGATAAAACATAAATGATGTGTGACAAAATAATGTATAAAAGAG
>NC_041384.1:758876727-758905838 GCF_002162155.2 Triticum dicoccoides
GTTGTTTTAGTTGATAGACTAATGCAAAAATGTAATTGAGTGCATGCATTCGTTAAAAAAAAGACATGCATGACTAGTGAGGTGGCATGATTTACATTAATGCAAAGAGTAACTTATGAGCACATGTATGACTTCTTGATGCCACATGATTTTGATCGAAAAGCTGTAAATAATTAAGGTGATGTGGAAGCACGCATATGTAAAGAAATCTAGTAGCGGGGGCTAACTATTTAGATATAGAAGATATAGTGAAGTGACTACATCTAAGGCACCCAGGTATAGGCGCCATTTCCTTCTTCCAAATTGCAGAGTGTAATGGTTTTTTCCTTTTCTTAACTAACATTCCATTCATAATATGTTTGATGAGTGATGCGGTCAGATAGATATCTTGTCGATTGTATACATAAGCATCAATCACATGTCTCTGACAACTAGCTTGCATGCAGAATATACTCTTGTTGTGGGGCGAGAATGACAACTTCTTCCCCGTAGAGGATGGGGAGAGTTTGAAAGAGTAAGAAAACCACTACGTACGAGTGCAGCGATTCGGTGCCCAGGCTCATCTGCACCCGGCCAGAAAAAAATCACAAAAATACTAGAAAAATTCAAAAAAAATTCAATTTTTTTCTCATCGTGGACAGTTTGTTGCGTGAGATTCGCTCCAAATTTTAGCTTATTTGGACATCTGAGGCGCTCTCAGCAAAAAAGACAAATTGGATCAATACAGTATATGAACAGTAAACTGTTTTACAGATGTCAAATTTATCTTTTTTGCCGAGAGTTGCTCATTTGTTCAACTGACTTGAAAATTGGGGCGGACCTCACGCATCCAATTTTCTACCATGAGAAAAAAAATTGAATTTTTTTAAATTTTTCTAGTATTTATTTTGATTTTTTATTCAACACGGGTGCAGCTGAGCCCGGGCTCAGAAAAGGATTTTCCACTATGTACGCACTTTCATCTTTTTGTTTTCTCCAGGCCCAGAATAGATTTACTAAGTCAGAAATAATGGGTGCAGGGAGCTAGGCGAGAAAGCGACACTGCAAACAATAAGCAAGGCGGGGCATCTAGCCCAACTAGAGAGGCCGTGTGTCTACAACCGCTATCTTAAAAAGTTTCTGGCAGCACACTCCCCTTTTGAGTTATACAATAGATCATCATAACTGTATCCAGATATATGAGGACTCGTTGACGATGATCATGAGTGCACTCAGAAGACCTGATGGAATTTATAACAATACCCTAAATGTGTCATGTTTAATAATTTTTCATAATAATGTTTGTACAACATCTTGCAAAAGAAATTCGACAGGGAAGATCGTGCACATCTTATTTTAAGAAGAAGAACCCAATCGCTGCCACCCCCGTCTCCTCTCCTCCCCCTCGTCCCCCGCGTCCTCCAAGCCATCATCTCCACATGCTTCATCATGCGCCAATGGTTCTAGAGGCTTGGGAGGCCACGGCCAACTATTGTGTCGTCTTCACCAGCCCTCCGGTGTGGCCACCGGCTATGGGTGTGGAGATCTTGACCTGCTGCTTAGAGTAGGGACCCCAACGTTCGCACGGGCTCGTCGAAGCCACCGAACCACAGATCTGGCAAAGAGGCGATCAAGGCCTTCTGTGCCCTATGTGAAAGATCTAGTGTGAGGGTCCTTGGACTGCATGGATCTAACCAACGTTAGTTCAGAGCTCAGATGGTCGTTGTCAGATGGTGCTTGGTGGTGGTGATCCAAGTCAAGAGGGTGACTGCACTGCATTGGCCTCCTATGGCTCCACGGCAGCGGTGGTCACCAACAGATCTTTGGGAGTGTTCATCTCTCAAGGTCCAGTGATTGACTTCGATGGTCAAATTATGTACGAAGGCTTGACGCAGAGTGATGGTTGTGTAGTGGTGGCGGTCACATCGCATGATCGCAACCCTTTAATGACTCTTTTTTTTACTATGCACACTTTAATGACTTTGATGGTGGTGCTACTCCAGCCCATGGTAACGAGCTCCAGGGTGAAAGCCTAGGTCTAACTCGAGCTGGCTCTACCTAGTAATGGTGATGTTTTTTATGTCGTCGCCTTGTTGAAGGCATTGCTCGGATTGATTCTTCGGGGTGAAACACTAGAGTCTGGCCTTGGTGGTTGAATCCGGTGACGACAATGCTTGAGTGTTGCATCCTTCCTAAAGGCTTTGCTATTGAAAAATCTCATCGTTCATGTGGCGTCATAAGATGATTGGTGTGGATACGGTCATTTGCCGCAGTTTGGCAATCGCGTATCTAATCGCTTTGGGGCCTTTTTTTTTCTTTCTTCGCCCACACACAATTCTTACATTTTTTCTGGAAAAGGGTGTTACACTTCTTACATGGCTCTAGGTGTTGGCGTGTTTTTATGTGTTGATGTTGGATGTGTGTATACTAACTACGCAAAGGTCGGATATGCACATTCTGTTATGTATCCTCTTTATGCTCCATTTTGAATAATAAAATTAACTCTTTGTTGAAAAAGAGAAGAGCCCAATTTATGTCCGTAGAATCTTACACCAAAGATACAGTGGGGACGCACATCCACTCCGAGGACCAAGTAATCTCTTCTTCTTCTTTTTTGCGGGGTGAGGACCAAGTAATCTCAGCCAACTTTATTTCTGAACATCATTTTCCCATTGTCCTTTGAGATCTTTACTATCAATAGATCGTCATAACCATACCTAAACATTATCTGAACATCCGGCTTGTGAACCTTACATACTACTGGTCGCAGCGCTAGTAGATATTCATTACACTAGTGCAGAAAGCCCTTATAGATATATATTATTTGTGAAATTTTAAAAATTCATGAACATTTTTCCAATTCACGATTTATTTTCGGATTCACAAACTTTCTTCGAATTCGTAACATATTTTTAAACTCACAAACCATGAATATTTTTTTGAACTCATGTACTTTTTACACATCCACACAACCAGAAGCTAGTGCAGAAGAGAAAAAACAAAGCCAGGTGAGCCGAGCAGCTAGATCGGCCCCATTTTCTTTCTTTTCTATTTTACTTTTTTGCTTCACTAAAAATTGTTTCGCGATTTGAAAACAAAATTATAATTTCTAGAATCACACTTTCTAAAAATATTCTCAAATTTGAATAATGTTCGTGAGTTCAAAACAAATTCTGCAACATTAAAAAGTTCTCAAATTTGAATATTCTTCGTGATTTCAGAAAATGTTGATGAATTTATTTAACAATTTTACGGATACAAAAAATGCTCAGGAATAGGTAAATATTCATGAATTCAAATAAATGTTCATGAGCTTGAAAATGTTCAATTTCAAAAAAATCTTGGTGAATGCAGGAAAATGTGCATAAAAAAAGTGAGTTGAAATTTCTTCTGTAATTTCAAAAAAGTTCAAAAGTGTGAGAAATGTTTACAGATTCTTTAAAAATATCCTCGAACTCCAAAAGGTTAATAGTTCAAATTTATTTCATGAATTTCATTTTTTTGTCAAATTCGAACAAAAAATAATCACAACTTTAAAAATGCGCATGAATTTCAAGATTGCTTGTTATTATTCAAATTTTCATCAATTGAAAACGTATTCATTATTTTTTAGAAATATTGCGAATTTGAACAAAGAAAAAGAAAAAATAGAACAGAAAATAAAAGGAAGAAGGAAGAAAAGAGGTTGGGGGAAGGTTCCAGAACCTTCCCCAAAACTGGTGGGTGAATAAATCTGACATGTGGCGGCCCATACAGAAGGACGAGTCACTCGCGGGGTACGTATGATTTCTATTCCACAGTAAAGATTTCGGCTTCCTCACTCGCTCGGTCGCTGTGCTGCTTGCTCAGTATCGCTCGCTTCTACCTAAAATCAATCTTTACTCGCTACGTCTATTCACTGGGGTTTTTTTCTGCTCATCTTTTGCTCGGTTTGTTGTCTTACGAAAAATCCAACTTTTCCCGTTAAATTCTTAATTTTGATAGAAATAACAATCCTGTATTTTGGAAAAGGTTCATTTATTTTTTTTAAAGCTTATGATTTGATAAAAATTTCATGAATATAAAAAGTTTAAAATTTGAGAAATATTACATTTCGAAAAAAATATTGGATTTTGAAAGAAAATCAAGGATTTTAAAAAAAGTTCGCAAAATTTGCAGAGAGTTGTAAATTTTAAAACGTTCATGCATTTGGAAAGGTTGGATTCAAAATAAAGTTCATGAATTTATGAGAAGTTTGCTCATTTGACACGTTCATATTTTTTTAAATGATTCCATAAATTTTTAAAATGATCACCATCAACCAGTGATCGCTCATTTGAAAATGTTCATAAATTCGATGCTCATTTCTATATATAGACCGGTCACTCCATCTGTTGGCGGCAGATCAGCATCGTCATACGGTAAAAAATCCAAGGCCCCATCATCTAGTAATAGCTACGTTGTTGATGCTACAAGATTAAGAAAAGTGAGCCCAAGCCACTTGGAAGATGCCCATCAGTTACGCCTCCTATATAATAAGAACTTACCACTTGGAAAATGCTTGACTCTCTTGTTAAGAAAAGGAATAATGTGTAAAGGCTTAGGCAGGACACGAGGTCAAACTAGAAATGCTTTTGAAAGAACAAGCAAGTTTTGTTGTCATTTCAATTATCATGCTATGCAATTATGTTACTTTGACAGCTAGTCTAAAATTCACAAGGAAACATGTGTGGATGTTGCATCAATGTTCGCCGCAAGCTAATACTGTGTGTTGAAGTTCTGGTTGCCTTTTAAATTTGGTCGCTACTTGCATATTTTGTTATCAAGATGCAGATGGACTACCTCAATTGCTGGGCATCGTTTGAAACAGATTATTCTAGTGCTTTGTCTGGTGCAACGGAAGCGCTTAAAGTGAGTACCCTGTGTCTCCCAATCACAGGAGGTACAAAGGTAACATGAAAGCGCTGTTCAGATTTGAAATCACAATACCTATACGTATCATGGCTCATAGTGGGAAAGGCTAACTAGTCTACGTGATGAACATGTTTCTTTCGAGTACTATTCTATGTCGTTTTATCAATAAAAAACTTAAATGGCGCTTATCTGTACCTCTTGGAGGCTGATGTGAATAATGTTAAGAACACTGTCAGTTCAGCAATTGACATTGTGCAAGCAATGGGCTTATCCACTTGTCAGTTGCTACCAAAGGTAAAATTCAGAAGCTTGCTTACAAAATTGACACTGCTAGATTTTTTGCTGTTGAACTCCAAAGTCCAAACTGCTACTGCAATGGTTAAGAAGACCATGTTCATGGACGGAGAAAAACAAACTATTGCACATTTAACTGTTGAGGCCAGCCTTTCCTTGATATTATGCCAAAATTGTTCCCGTAAAAATATGAAAGTAGCTAGATTGATGTACTCACTACCACCACCTTCTGGTAATTATGCATTTCAAATAAGGAACAGTAGACTGGGGATATACTTTTTTAGGGAATGATTGCATAGTGCGTACATACTTATGGCGTGCAGATGGAGGCTACCCTGCGGTAACATAGCTTTCGGCCGTTGCCTTTGAAGAAATGGCCGCAGTGAAGGAATGCAGGGAACTCATTGCTACAAGTAAAATATTGGTCCTTTTTATTTCCTGGTCACCTTTCCTTTTCTATTTTGATGGGATTGATCACTATTTCTTAATCTTCTATAATAATAATAATAGTAGTAATAATAATAATAATAATAGTAATAATAAAAGTACTACTACTACTACTAATAATAATAATTAATAAATGCTAATGCTAATACTAATAAAGCAAGGTCCATTTCTCTGATTTTTTCATCCGTTCACTGTCGAATATTTTTTTGTTCGATCCAAGGTGGTCTTAAATTTTTGTGCGCCTGCTAGAAAAGGAAAACGATATATACAGAATTTCGTACATCAGCCGCGCATGCTGTGCCCCAAAATGCAAGCCCACTGATTTCCTGCCCACGTAGCTGGAAAATCCTATTTAGCAGCATGTGTGGAAAATACTGCGCCACCTCGTTTTCGTTTTTTATGTTGTTTCTATTGTTTTCTGTTCCTTTCTCTCCTTTTTTATATTTTTACTATACTTTTTCCCTTAGAAGTTCATTTTTTTCTGTAGATTCAAAATTTTCAAAAAAATCCAATTTTTTAAAAATTCTAAAAAATGTTCAGAAATCTAAACTTTTGTTAATATTTTGAAAAATGTTTACAACTTTAAATTTTGGTTCTTGATCCATAAACATTTCCCTTTTATCTCTTTTTTCCTATTTTTCCTAAATTATTTTGAAATTTTTAAAAAATGCAATTAAAAAACACTATTGAAATATATTCATATTTTAGTAAATTTTTCAAAAACTCAAAACAATGTGTGTGTTTAAAAACTTTTTTTCCAAAAAGTTTCCCATTTTCAATTTTTTTTCACAAATTCAATAAATGTTTGTGCTTTTAGAAAATGATCATGTTTTCTATAAATGTTTTTAATTGCAAAAAATATATTTAACATTTTATTTGTGTTTTTCCAAAAATGTACCAGATTTTCAAAAAATTATTATGTAATTTCAAAAATTGTTCACGTTTCCAAGAATATTTGATAATTCATAATCATTTTATTAACAAGTTAAAAAGTGAAAAATGTTTTTTATCTGGCGTTGCAGTATGTTCTTAAATATTCGCGTTGGCCATTGGTTAGCCAGGCATGTTTATTTGAGTGGTTAGCAACACTCGAACAGGAAAAAAAAACAAAATGAATTGCTCTATCACCTAGGCTGTATTGGGCCTCAGCCACACACCCATACCGGGCTGGCTCCGCATCCGGCCCATCGATCCTTGTGGAGGGAGGCAAAATAATTTTGTGGCTGTAAGGAATCAAACTTGCGACGTCTCATACAGTTCCTCATCAGGCAGATGCCAATTGAGCTATGTCGGCTTTATTACATAAAAATGGTTGATTTTTCAATTAAATATACATAAAGATTTTGTTCCGCCGGTTTTGCACGTAGTTCTCGAAAAAAAATCGTTTGTTCCATGCGTGAGCCGTACTGGGCCTACCATACATTTATTTTTTCTATCGGTTGGACACACAACAAAAATGTGTCCCCGGGATGTGTGCAAATGAGGAGGTTGTCTGAAAATAAGAAAGTTGTCTTGAGAATCATGAGCTGAATGAGGACTCCATAAAATATTGCCTGTGGTAGCTTGCACGTGCTAACAAAAGAGAATGTACTGGGTTGGCTATAGTCGAAAATAATTATGGGCACATGCCAATAAAAGAAAATATGCTGGTTTTGATCTAATTAAGAAAACTGTGGGCACGTGAGTGTTGGGAAACGTTGCATGAAAAACAAAAAAAAATTCAACGCACATGGAAGATCTATCCATGGAGATGCATAGCAACGAGAGAAGAGAGTGTGTCTACATACCCTCGTAGACCGTAACCGGAAGCGTTTGCTAACGTGGTTGATGTAGTCGAACTTCTTCGCGCTCCAACCGATCAAGTACCGAACGTACGACACCTCCGCGTTCTGCGCATGTTCAGCTCGGTGACATCCTTCGCCTTCTTGATCCAGAAAGATGGTGAGGTAGTGGTTGACTTCCGGCAGCACGACGGCGTGGTGACGGTGATCTCCGCAGGGCTTCACCTAAGCACTACGAAAATATGACCGAGGGTGTAAACGGTGGAGGGGGCACTGCACACGGCTAAGCAATTGTTTTGGTTGTGCTAGGCGCCCCCTTCCCACATATATATAGGAGGGGGGAGGGAGGAGGTAGCCTGGAGGCGCGCCAACTGGGGCCGAGTCACACTTAGGGTCCTACCCCAAGCCGCACCCCCTGCCATGGTTAGGTGCGGGGAAAGGCAGGGGAGGGAGCCCCCCCCCCTTTCCTTTCTCCCATGAGAAGGGGAAGGCAGGAGGTGCTAGCCCTCCCCCTTTTCCTTTCCTAGGGCCGGCAGGCCAGGGAGAGGGGCGCACCAGCACCCTGTGGGCTGGTCTGTCCCCCGTTGGCCCATTAGGCCCAATACACCTACTAGGGGTGTCCGGAACCCCTTCCGGTGACCCAATGACTACCCGGTGCATCCCAAAACTCATCCGGTGTCCGAATACCATCGTCCTATATATCAATCTTTACCTCTCAACCATTTCGAGACTCCTTGTCATGTCCGTGACCTCATCTGAGACTCCGAACAACATTCAGTCTTCAAATCATATAACTCATATAACATTATATCGTCAACGAACGTTCATCATGCGGACCCTACGAGTTCGAGAACTATGTAGACATGACCGAGACACCTTTCCGGTCAATAACCAATAGCGGAACCTAGATGCCCATATTGGCTCCTACATATTCTATGAAGATCTTTATCGGTCGAACCTTATGAAAACATACGTAATTCCCTTTGTCCATCAGTATGTTACTTACCCGAGATTCGATCGTCGATATCTTCATACCTCGTTCAATATCGTTACCACCAAGTCTCTTTACTCATTCCGTAATACATCATCTTGCAACTAACACCTTAGTCACTTTTCTTGCAAGGCTTCTTATGATGTGTATTACCGAGAGGGACCAGAGATACCTCTCCGATACTCGGAGTGAGAAATACTAATCTCGATTTACGCCAACTCAACAAACACCTTCAGAGATACCCGTAGAGCATCTTTATGATCACCCAGTTACGTTGTGACGTTTTATAGCACACAAGGTATTCCTCCGGTATCCGGGAGTTGCATAATCTCATAGTCGAAGGAATACGTATTTGTCATCAAGAAAGCAATAGCAATAAACTGAACAATCAATATGCTAAGCTAACGGATTGGTCTTGTCCATCATATCATTCTCCTAATGATGTGATCCCGTTATCAAATGACAACACATGTCTATGGTTAGGAAACCTTAGCCATCTTTGATCAACGAGCTAGTCTAGTCGGGGCTTACTAGGGACACGATATTTGTTTATGTATCCACACATGTATTTAGGTTTTCGGTCAGTACAATTCTAGCATGAATAATAAACCTTTATCATGATTTTGGAAATATAATAAGAACCCTTTTATTATTGCCTCTAGGGCATATTTCCATCAGTCTCCCACTTGCACTAGAGTCAATAATCTAGTACACATTGCCATGTGATTGACACTCATAGTTCACATCGCCATGTGACCAACACCCAAAGAGTTTACTTGATTCTACAATCTAGTTCACATCGCCATTTGATTAACACCCAAAGAGTACTAAGGTGTGATCATGTTTTGCTTGTGAGAGAACTTTAGTCAACAGGTCTGTCACATTCATATCCGTATGTATTTTGCAAATTTCTATGTCTACAATGCTCTGCATGGAGCTACTCTAGCTAATTGCTCCCACTTTCAATATGTATCCAGATTGAGACTCAGGAGTCATCAGAATCGGTGTCAAAGCTTGCCTCGACGTAACTCTTTATGATGAACTCTTTATTACCTCCATAACCGAGAAATATTTCCTTAGTCCTCTTAGGTAACTAAGGATAATTTTGACTGCTATCTAGTGATCTACTCCTGGATCACTATTGTACCCCTTGCCAAACTCATGGCAAGGTACACAATAGGCCTGGTACACAACATGGCATACTTTATAGCACCTATGGTTGAGGCATAGGGAATGACTTTAATTATCTCACTATTTTCTGCCGTGGTCGGGCTTTGAGTCTTACTCAACTTCACACCTTGCAACACAGGCAAGAACCCTTTCTTTGACTGATCTATTTTTGAACCTCTTCAAAACTTTGTCAAGGTATGTGCTTTGTGAAAGTCCTATTAAGTATTCTCTATTTTGTGCCATGGTCGAGCCTTGAGTTTTACACAACTTCACACCTTGCAACACAGGCAAGAACCCTTTCTTTGACTGATCCATTTTTGAACCTCTTCAAAACTTTGTAAAGGTATGTGCTTTGTGAAAGTCCTATTAAGCGTCTCGATCTATCTCCATAGATCTTGATGCCCAATATATTAGCAGCTTCACCGAGGTCTTTCATTGAAAAATTCTTATTCAAGTATTCCTTTATGCTATCCAGAAATTCTATATCATTTCCAATCAGCAATATGTCATCCACATATAATATCAGAAATGATACAGAGCTCCCACTCACTTTCTTGTAAATACAAACTTCACTGTAAGTTCGTATAAAACCATATGCTGTGATCACCTCATCAAAGGGTATATTCCAATTCCGAGATGCTTACACCAGTCCATAGATGGATCGTTGGAGCTTACATACTTTGTTAGCACCTTTAGGATCGACAAAACCTTCCAGTTGCATCATATTCAACTCTTCTTTAAGAAATCCACTAAGGAATGCAGTTTTAATGTCCATTTGCCAGATTTTATAATTATAAAATGGGGCAATTGCTAACATGATTCAGACTGAGTTAAGCATCGCTACGGGTGAGAAAGTCTCATCGTAGTCAATTCCTTGAACTTGTCGAAAACCTTTCGCGACAAGTCGAGCTTTGTAGACAGTAACATTACCATCAGCGTCCGTCTTCTTCTTTAAGATCCATTTGTTCTCAATGGCTTGCTGATCATCGAGCAAGTCCACCAAAGTCCATACTTTGTTCTCATACATGGATCCTATCTTAGATTTCATGGCTTCAAGCCATTTGTCAGAATCTGGGCTCATTATAGCTTCTTCATAGTTCGTAGGTTCGCCTTGATCTAGTAACATGACTTCCAGGACAGGATTACGATACCACTCTGGTGCGAATCATGCTCTGGTCAACCTACGAGGTTCCACTCTAGTTGGTGTAGGCATCACAGGAACGGATTTCTCTGATGTGCTAGTTTCCAGTTGGAGAGAATGTAGAATTACCTCATCAAGTTCTACTTTCCTCCCACCCACTTCTTTCGAGAGAAACTCCTCCTCTAGAAAGGATCCATTCTTTGCAACAAAGATCTTGCCTTCGGTTCTGTGGTAGAAGGTGTGCCCAATTGTTTCCTTAGGGTATCCTATGAAGACGCACTTCTCTGATTTGGGTTCGACTTATCAGGCTGAAGCCTTTTGACATAGGTGCCGCAACCCCAAATTTTAAGAAACGACAGCTTAGGTTTCTTGCCAAACCAAAGTTCATACGGTGTCGTTTCAACGGATTTAGACGGTGCCCTATTTAACATGAATGCGGTTGTCTCTAATACATAACCCCAAAATGATAGTGGTAAATCGGTAAGAGACATCATAGAACGCACCATATCTAACAAATGATTCATAATCAAGTGATTCCAAAAGTCCATCCGCATGGAGTTTCTTCATGCACTTTACAATAATATGACCTAAACGGCAGTCCCACAAATATGTTGCACTATCATTATCAACTTTGCATGTTTTGGCATCAATATTTTGAATATGTGTATCACTACGATCGAGATTCAATAAACCATTAACATTGGATGTATGACCATAAAATGTTTTATTCATGTAAACAGAACAACAATTATTCTCTGACTTAAATGAATAATCGTATTGCAATAAACATGATCCAATCATATCCATGCTCAACGCAAACACTAAATAACATTTATTTAGGTTGAACATGAATCCCGAAGGTAGAGGTAGTGTGCGATGGTGATCGTATCAACCTTGGAATCATTTCCAACACACATCGTCACCTTGCCCTTAACTAGTCCCTGTTTATTCTGCGACTCCTGTTTCGAGTTACTAATCTTAGCAACTAAACCGGTATCAAATACCTAGGGGTTGCTACGAACACTAGTAATTAAGGTACACATCAATAACATGTATATCAAATATACCTTTGTTCACTTTGACATCCTTCTTATCCGCCAAGTATTTGGGGTAATTCTGCTTCCAGTGACCATTTCCTTTGTAGTAGAAGCACTTAGTTTCAGGCTTGGGTCCAGCTTTGGGCTTCTTCATGGGAGCGGCAACTTGCTTGCCATTATTCTTGATGTTCCCTTTCCTTCCCTTGCCCTTTTTCTTAAAACTAGTGGTCTTGTTAATCATCAACACTTGATGCTCTTTCTTGACTGCTACCTCCACGGCCTTAAGCATTGCGAAGAGCTCATGAATCGTTTTATTTACCCCTTGCATATTATAGTTCATCACAAAGTTCTAGTTGCTTGGTGATAGCGACTAGAGAACTCTGTCAATAACTATCTTATCTAGAAAATTAACTCCCACTTGAGTCAAGTGATTGTAGTACCCAAACATTCTGAGCACATGCTCACTGGCCGAGCTATTCTCCTCCATCTTGTAGGAAAAGTATTTGTCAGAGATTCTTACCTCTCAACAAGGGCATGCATCTGAAATACCAATTTTTAGCTCTTGGAACATCTCATATGCTCTGTGGCGTTCAAAGCGTTTTGAAGTCCCGGTTCTAAGCCGTAAAGCGTTTTTGAAGTCCCGGTTCTAAGCCGTTAAGCATGATGCACTAAACTATCAAGTAGTCATCATATCGAGCTTGCCAAACGTTCATAATGTCTGCATCTGCTCCTGCAATAGGTCTGTCGCCTAGTGGTGCATCAAGGACATAATTCTATGCAGCAATGGCGATAATCCTCATATCACGGACCCAGTCTGTATCATTGCTACTATCATCTTTCAACTTAGTTTTCTCTAGGAACATATCAAAAGTATAGGGGAGCTATATTGCGAGCTATTGATCTACAACATAGATATGCAAAAGTATTACGACTAAATTCATGATAAATTAAGTTCAATTAATCAAATTACTAATGAACTCTCACTTAAATAAACATCCCTCAATTATCTAAGTGATACATGATACAAATCAACTAATCCATATCCGATCATCACGTGAGATGGGGTAGCCATCAATTCACTGCTAGGGAAAACCTTATACACAGAATCTTAGCAGCAGCGCGGCTCAAAAAGAAGCGCTACTTAGCAGTAGCGTTGGTAAGCAAAACTCGCTACTGATACATATTTAGCAGTAGCGCGCGCAGCCTAACCCGCGCTGCTACAAATATCAACCGACAGTACCCACCAACCTAAGTTTAGCAGCAGCGCGGTGCCACAACACGTGCTACTGCTAACGCAGTAGTAGTAGTAGCGCACTTTTTACTCACATCGCTGCTGCTAATTTTGAAATTGGGCACACTGTTGGCCCTGCTTAGCAGTAGCGCTTATGTGGAAAGCGCGCTACTGCTACGCTCTTATCAGCAGCGCGTTTTATATCCCGCGCTACTGCTAAGCCGCAACACACCACCACCTTTCCCCACCCATCCTCCCCTCCTCCATCTCCTCTCTTCCCTTTCCCCTTGATACGTCTCCAACGTATCTATAATTTTCGATTGCTCCATGCTACTTTATCTATTGTTTTAGGCAATATTGGGCTTTATTATCCACTTATATATTATTTTTGGTACTAACCTATTAACCGGAGGCCCAGCCCAGATTTGCTGTTTTATGCCTATTTCAGTGTTTCGAGGAAAAGGAATATCAGACGGAGTTGAAACGGAACGAAATCAACTGGAGAAGTTATTTTTGGAAGGAAAGCCACCGGATAGACTTGGACTCTACGTCAGAAGATACGGGAGCTGGCCACGAGGGTGGGGGGCGCGCCCCCTGCCTCGTGGGGCCCCCGAAGCTCCACCGACGTACCCCTTGCACCCATATATACCTATGTATCGAAAAACTTCCAGAACAGAAGATAGATCGGGAGTTCCGCGGCCGCAAAACCTCCAGAGCCACCAAAAACCAATCGGGACCCTGTTCCGGAATCCTGCCGGAGGGGGGAACCCTCACCTGTGGCCATCTTCATCATCCCGGCGCTCTCCATGACGAGGAGGGAGTAGTTCACCCTCTGGGCTGAGGGTGTGTACCAGTAGCTATGTGTTTGATCTCTCTCTCTCTCTCGTGTTCCCTCTATGGCACGATCTTGATGTATCCCGAGCTTTGCTATTGTAGTTGGATCTTATGATGTTTCTCCCCCTCTACTCTCTTGTGATGAATTGAGTATCCCCCTTGAAGCTATCTTATCGGACTGAGTCTTTTATGAGAACACTTGATGTATGTCTTGTCGTGCTTATCTGTGGTGACAATGGGATATCATGTGCCTCTTGATGTATGTTTTGGTGACCAACTTGCGGGTTCCGCCCATGAACCTATGCATAGGGGTTGGCACACGTTCTTGACTCTCCGGTAGAAACTTTGGGGCACTCTTTGAAGTACTTTGTGTTGGTTGGATGAATCTGAGATTGTGTGATGCATATCGTATAATCATGCCCACGGATATTTGAGGTCACAATGGAGTATCTAGGTGACATCAGGGTTTTGATTGATTTGTGTCTTAAGGTGTTATTCTAGTACAAACTCTTTTATAGATCGATCCGAAAGAATAGCTTTGAGGTGGTTTCGTACCCTACCATAATCTCTACGTTTGTTCTGCGCTATTAGTGGCTTTGGAGTGACTCTTTGTTGCATGTTGAGGGCTTGTTATATGATCTATCTATGTTATTATTGTTGAGAGAACTTGCACTAGTGAAAGTATGAACCCTAGGCCTTGTTTCCTATCATTGCAATACCGTTTGTGCTCACTTTTACCGCTTGTTACCTTGCTGTTTTTATATTTTCAGTTTACAAAAACCTATATCTACCATCCATATTGCACTTGTATCACCATCTCTTCGCCGAACTAGTGCACCCATACAATTTACCATTGTATTGGGTGTGTTGGGGACACAAGAGACTCTTTGTTATTTGGTTGCAGGGTTGCTTGAGAGAGACCATCTTCATCCTACGCCTCCTACGGATTGATAAACCTTAGGTCATCCATTTGAGGGAAATTTGCTATTATCCTACAAACCTGTGCACTTGCAGGCCCAACAACGTCTACAAGGAGAAGGTTGCGTAGTAGACATCAAGCAGTTTCTGGCGCCGTTGCCGGGGAGGTGAGTGCTTGAAGGTATATCTTTAGATCTTGCAATCGAATCTTTTTGTTTCTTGTTTTATTACTAGTTTAGTCTATAAAAGAAAACTAAAAAATGGAGTTAAGTTTGTCTCATACGCTTCGTCTTTTTAATGTCTTTCGTGAGTATGATGGAAAAGAAAATTGTGCAAAAGTGTTAGAAGAAGAATGCATTAAAATGTTTGGCACTAAATATGTGAATGATGAGCATGATTGCAATGTTATTAGTATGAATTCCTTGAATATCCATAATGCTAATGATATGCAAAGCCACAAGCTTGGGGAAGCTATGTTTGATGAAGATGATATTTTTTGTCCCCCAAGCTTTGATGAGAAAATTTACTATGATGAAAGCATGCCTCCTATCTATGATGATTATTGTGATGACACATATGCTTTAAAGAATAATGATAACTATGAAACTTGTTATCTTGATCTTAATTTTCAATCACATGATAGTTATTTTGTTGAGTTTACTCCCACTATTATTCATGAGAAAAAATTTGCTTATGTGGAGAGTAATAAAATTTCTATGCAAGTAGATCATGAAAAGAATGCTTTAGGTGCTGGTTATATTGTTGAATTCATTCATGTACTGAAAATTATTATGAGAGAGAATCATATGCTTCTACATATTGCAATAATATCAAGTTTCCTCTCTATGTGCTTAAAATCTTGAAGTTATGCTTGTTTTACCTTCCTATGCAAGTTGATTCTTGTTCCCATAAGTTGTTTGCTCACAAAATCCCTATGCATAGGAAGTGGGTTAGACTTAAATGTGCTAGTCATATTCTTCATGATGCTCTTTTTATGTTTCAGTTCTTATCTTTTATGTGAGCATCATTGAAATCATCATGCCTAGCTAGCACTACTAGGGAAAACCCTAGCAGTAGCGCTAGTTTTGTGCTTACTAGTAGCGCGGGTAGGCGCGCTACTAATAAGGCGCTACAGCTATTGCTTAGCAGTAACGCGTGCCGGCGCGCGCTACTGCTAGGACAAATAGCTGTAGCGTTTGTTCATCCCCACACTACTGCTAATGAAACTAGTGGCAGCACGTTTTCTGTCCATCGCTGCTAGTATTCATTTTTTATTTTTTTATTTTTTGTGTATTTATGCGGTTTTCTCTCCATGTACAAATATTGTACAATACCAGTTATGAGGTTTACATCATTATGTCCATAACAGTCAAATGAAGGTGGATTAGGTTCAAGTGGAGGCAATATGTGGTGCATGTCAAAAGTATACTACTAATCCAAACTTGATCTAGTTTGGACTAGTAGTACTTTCGATGTGCACCACATGTTGCCTCCACTTGAATCTAATCCGCCAGCACAAGCTATTTAATCACCATCATAGTAATTACCACCAACATTATTTATTTAATCACCACTAACACTAGCTAATAATAATCATCATAGTCATTACCACCAACACTAGCTATTTTATCATCATAGTAAACGTGTAGCACATCATCATCCTCAAACTCATTTCTAGCTAGCTAATCACTCCTGCTGCTCTCTCTTAGGTAAAACAACATAAAACATGTGTAGCTCTCCTCCTTGATCAAGTTGGAGCATGCAGATGAACCTGTCTCCTAATCGTGGGTAGCGCCTCTGTTTGCTGCCCCCTAGTACTTCTCTGCGCTCCCCCATCACATATTTGGTCCAGTCTTGCACTATTAAGCATCCATCGCTAATCTTGAATGCACTAAAGTAATCTGTAGGATATCTTGGCCGTAAGCTGATAATACTCATGGTACCTTTAGTCTCGATCCCATAAGGCACAACATTCATCGGGAGTCCCTGTTGAAGAACATCGTATGGTAACACAGTTAGCAATGAAGTTTAGCTTCAAAAATAATGTATGGAAAAGATGCACTGAGGACAAATAGTAAAAATCTTACCATCCTTCCTAAATAGATGTGACCGTAGTTCAATACGAACACTATTGGTCGCACGTTTTCAGTACTAACATTTCTAAATCCAGGAAGAAAATTTGTCTTGACAGTATCAAGATCCTCAAGCCATGAAACATAATGACTTAGCTCCTCGCAGTTTAGTTCAGCCTCGGGACAGTGGTAGGTCCTGCTACCAAGCGCTGGACATGTTTGCTTGCACCGAAATAAGCTGACAATACAAATTAGTTGTCAACTATTTTTGAACAAACAATATCAAAGACATAAATATGGTTGAGAAACTTACATAATGGTATAATTGGAGGCGTCTGCACATCGACCCAGATGTCGGTATTACCTTCAATATCATCTTCCGGACGAATATCAAAGGTGATAACCATATCAGGCTCAAATGCATAAGTCTTGCATAGTGCTTGCCATGTTTTGCATCCAAAATAGGTGTAGTCGTCTGAATTGTATCATTTTGCATGGAAAATATAACCATGCTCGGTCTTCAAATAAACTTTCTTTACCTCCGTAGTATGACTGAAACCTATCTTATCCAATACAAAAACTCTTGCATGGCTGAGGATACGCTAGTAGAATAGTAAAAAAAATATAAGTTGAAGCAAATGAAGCAGATGTCATGCTTAATTACGAAAAAAGACTTGTCGTTATGACTTACTATATCCACTTCGAAGTTCTCGTCCAGCTTGATGCTGAAGCGCCTATCATCATCTAGGAAGATTCCGTCACATAGGCCACGCTCGTCTTTGCAGTATTTGCAAATACCGAAATCCTTTTCGTCATCAGACATTTCCTATGTTCATAGTTAAAACATTAATTGAAAATCGATCGAAGTCAACTACCAGGATACTCAACACACAAATCCGGGGCACTCAATATTTCCTACATATTCTGGCACAAGTCATGCCAAAATTCACGAAAAAATCCGGCATGACCTTTGCTAAAATAGGACATATCGAGTGCCTGAAATTTGCCGGAACGGAAATGAATCAACACTCCGGCAAAACATAGGCCACTCGGAGGTGTAACCTGCAAACATGACCGGCCACTTGGATATTGAGCAACACAAGATATACATTTCAAAATATCTTATAGGACTGAAATTAGCATGCATTCAATAAGCAAAAGTAAATCATCTCATGCGTCCGTACATCGTCGAATATTATCACTACTACATCACGAATAGTGTCATACATATAACATCACTAATACAACTAAAACCCTAGCACACGACGGGTATCGGCATGGGCGGTGGACATCCACAAAGAAGGAACCATCACGGGATCATAGCTCCAGTGAGATCCCTGGAGAACCTGCCAGGTATTGGAGAACCTGTGCTCCAACGCAAATAAGTAGCGATGGACGTGCGCGTCCTCCTCACTGACACGGTGACGCACCACCTCTGCGGAGTCCTCTAGCCTCTGGACCGTCACTGGCCCATGCGACCGCCACCAAAGAAGGTTCGAGTCAACGACAGGCTGGCTCCTCACCAACCTGCGCCCCCCGGTAGGTAGCGCCTCCCAGTACCACCCCGGCGGAGCCCAGTCCCGGACATGGCCCATCTGGTGGCGCAGGTGTCCTCCGCTGACTAGACGACGAGGATATGGGATAGGCATCGTCAACGTCGATGCAGGAACTACTATAAATAAAAATAAACTTACTATAAATAAAATTACTATAAATAAAAATTAGTACCTAGTTCTTACTAACTAATTAGTACCTAGGAACTACTGCTAACGGTTCATACTAACTAACTAACTAACACTAAATTAACTAACTAACACTAAAAATAGCCTAGGGTTCATACTAACTAGCACTAAATAGCTAGGGTTATACTAAGCAAATTAACAAGAGGGATCGGAAGGGGAGAGTGCTTACAGAGGGCGGGGAGAGAGATGGGGTCGGGGGAGACGGCGGTGAGGTGGATCGAGGGAGACGGCGGCGAGGAAGGGCCGGGGGAGACGGCGGCGAGGCGGGGTCGGGGGAGACGGCCGCGAGGCGGAGGCGACGAGGGGGAGAAGAAGAGAGTGGTGAATTGGGGGAGGAATATCAAGGAAGGGAATCAGGCCGTGCAGGGGGTTAGGTGAGAATAGATATAACAGTAGCGTGTGAGGGGAAAACGCGCTACTGCTAAAATCGGTAGTAGTAGCGCTGTTTCTAGAAGGGCGCTACTACTATACCTAGCACGTCGGGAACGGTGTGGCAATTATAGTAGTAGCGCGTTCTGTTCCTGCCGCGCTACTGCTAAGGGGGTAACAGTAGCGCAGTTTTGGTAGACGCGCTACTACTAATTAGCAGTAGCGCCTCATTTTAACACGCGCTACTGGTAAGATTCTGTGTATAAGGTTTTCCCTAGTAGTGTAGGGGCGTTAAACGTTAGCGCTTGTTGGGAGGCAACCCAATTTTATTTTAGTTTCTTGCTTTTTGGTTCTGTTTAGGAATAAATAATCCATCTAGCCTCTGCTTAGATGTGGTTTTGTGTTTTAATTAGTGTTTGTGCCAAGTAGAACCTTTGGGAAGACTTGGGTGAAGTCTTTATGATCATGCTGTAAAAAACAGAAACTTTAGCGCTCACGAGATTAGCTTCAACTTTTTACTGGAGAGTGATATTTAGTTGATTATTTTTGCAGATGATTACTAGACAAATTCCTCAGGTCCACCAATTTATTCTAGAATTTTTGGAGGTCCATAAGTTTGTGTTAGTTATAGATTACTACAGACTGTTCTGTTTTTGACAGATTCTGTTTTTCGTGTGTTGTTTGCTTATTTTGATGACTCTATGGCTAGTAAAATAGTTTATAAACCATAGAGAAGTTGGAATACAGTAGTTTTAACACCAATATAAATAAATAATGGGTTTATTACAGTACCTTGAAGTGGTGTTTTTTTTCTTTCGCTAACGGAGCTCATGAGTTTTCTGTTAAGTTTTGTGTTGTGAAGTTTTCAAGTTTGGGGTAAAGATTCGATGGACTATGGAATAAGGAGTGGCAATAGCCTAAGCTTGGGGATGCCCAAGGCACCCCAAGGTAATATTAAAGGACAACCAAGAGCCTAAGCTTGGGGATTCCCCGGATGGCATCCCCTCTTTCGTCTTCGTTCATCAGTAACTTTACTTGGAGCTATATTTTTATTCACCACATGATATGTGTTTTGCTTGGAGCATCATTTTCTTTTGTTAGTATTTGCTTGCTGTTATTTAGAATAATGTTTTGCATCTTTAGTTTCAATAAAAATGTCAAGGATAGCTTTTGCCATGCTTATTTTGCAACTATGCATGTTGCTGTTTGAAAACAGAAAGTTTACCGCTGTTGCAAAAAATCCATAGAAAATTCAGAATGTGATAAAATATTTAAACCTTGGGCATAATAAGCTCTGATAAATTTACTACAGTGGGAATTTTCTTTCATAATTTTTGGAGTTAGGGAAGTATGATAAATCTTGCATTCTTTACAGACTATACTGTTTTGACAGATTGCTGTTATGGTTGCATTGTTTGCATATGTTTGCCTGTTTAATGATTCTATTTGAGGATAGGAGTATTAAGTATGCAGAGGCATTTAGTATGCAATGTTGAATAATAATTTTTGTGATTTGTTACAGTAGAAAATTATAAGGTTTTGCATTGGTTTATACTAACCTATCTCACGAGTTCTTGTTGAGTTTGTTGTGAATGAAGCTTTTGATAAAAAGAGAAACCATGATATGAGTGGAATTAAGGAGACACAAAAGTTCAAGCTTGGGGATGCCCAAGGCACCCCAAGATAATAATTCAATAAGTCTCAAGCATCTAAGCTTGGGGATGCCCCGTAGGCATCCCACCTTTCTTCTTCAACAACTATCGGTTAGTATCGGTTGAGCCTAAGTTTTTGCTTCTTCACATGAGTTGTGCTATCCTTGCAATGTTATTTTATTTTGTTTTGCTTTCTGTTTGAATAAAATACCAAGATCTGAAATTCTTAAATGGGAGAGTCTTCACATAGTTGCACAATTATTTAACTACTCATTGATCTTCACTCATACCTTTTGGAGTAGTTTGTCGTTTGCTCTAGTGCTTCACTTATATCTTTTAGAGCACGGTGGTGGATTTGTTTTATAGAAACTTTTGATCTCTCATGCTTCACTTAGATTATTTTGAGAGTCTTAAATAGCATGGTAATTTGCTTAATAATAATAATGTGCTTTGTATTCAAGATTCGTAAAACTTTCTTTTGAGTGCGTTGAATACTAAGAAAAGTTTGATGCTTGATAATTGTTTTGAGATATGGAGGTAGTAATACTAGAGTCATGCTAGTTGAGTAGTTGTGAATTTGAGAAATACTTGTGTTAAAGTTTGTGATTTCCGTAGCATGCACGTATGGTGAACCGTTATGTGATGAAGTTGGAGCATGATTTATTTATTGATTGTCTTCCTTATGAGTGGCGGTCGGGGATGAGCGATGGTCTTTTCCTACCAATCTATCCCCCTAGGAGCATGTGCGTAATACTTTGCTTTGGTAACTTGTAGATTTTTGCAATAAGTATATGAGTTCTTTATGACTAATGTTGAGTCCATGGATTATACACACTTTTCTCACCCTTCCACCATTGCTAGCCTCTCTAATACCGCGCACTTTTCGCCGGTATCATACACCCACCATATATCTTCCTCAAAACAGCCACCATACCTACCTATCATGGCATTTCCATAGCCATTCCGAGATATATTGGCATGCAACTTTCCACCGTTCCGTTTATTATGACACGCTCCATCATTGTCATATTGCTAGAATGATCATGTAGTTGACATTGTATTTGTGGCAAAGCCACCGTTCATAATTCTTTCATACATGTCACTCTTGATTCATTGCATATCCCGGTACACCGCCGGAGGCATTCATATAGAGTCATACTTTGTTCTAAGAATCGAGTTGTAATTGTTGAGTTGTAAGAAAAATAAAAGTGTGATGATCATCATTCTTTAGAGCATTGTCCCAAGTGAGGAAAGGATGATGGAGACCAGGATTCCCCCACAAGTCGGGATGAGACTCCGGACGAAAAATAAAAAAAGAGAAAAAAAGGAGGCCATAAAAAAGAGAGAGAAAAGGCCCAAACAAAAAAAATGAGAGAAAAAGAGAGAAGGGACAATGTTACTATCCTTTTACCACACTTGTGCTTCAAAGTAGCACCATGATCTTCATGATAGAGAGTCTCCTATGTTGTCACTTTCATATACTAGTGGGAATTTTTCATTATAGAGCTTGGATTGTATATTCCAATGATGGGATTCCTCAAATTGCCCTAGGTCTTCGTGAGCAAGCGAGTTGGATGCACACCCACTTAGTTTCTTTTGTTGAGCTTTCACATACTTATAGCTCTAGTGCATTCGTTGCATGGCAATCCCTAATCACTCACATTGATATCTATTGATGGGCATCTCCATAGCCCGTTGATGCGCCTAGTTGATGTGAGACTATCTTCTCCTTTTTGTCTTCTCCACAACCACCATTCTATTCCATATATAGTGCTATATCCATGGCTCACGCTCATGTATTGCGTGAAGATTGAAAAAGTTTGAGAATGTCAAAAGTATGAAACAATTGCTTGGTTTGTCATCAGGGTTGTGCATGATTTAAATACTTTGTGTGGTGAAGATAGAGCATAGCCAGACTATATGATTTTGTAGGGATAACTTTCTTTGGCCATGTTATTTTGAGAAGACATAATTGCTTTGTTAGTATGCTTGAAGTATTATTATTTTTATGTCAATATTAAACTTTTATCTTGAATCTTATGGATCTGAATATTCACACCACAAGTAAGAAGAATTCCATTGAAATTATGCCAACTAGCATTCCACATCAAAAATTATCTTTTTTATCATTTACCTACTCAAGGACGAGCAGGAATTAAGCTTGGGGATGCCTGATACGTCTCCAACGTATCTATAATTTTTGATTGGTCCATGCTACTTTATCTACTGTTTTAGGCAATATTGGGCTTTATTATCCACTTTTATATTATTTTTGGGACTAACCTATTAACCGGAGGCCCAACCCAGATTTGCTGTTTTATGCCTATTTCAGTGTTTCGAGGAAAAGGAATATCAGACGGAGTCGAAATGGAACGAAATCAACTGGAGAAGTTATTTTTGGAAGGAAAGCCACCGGATAGACTTGGACTCTACGTCAGAAGATACAGGAGCTGGCCACGAGGGTGGGGGGCGTGCCCACCCCCCTAGGGCGCGCCCCCTGCCTCGTGGGGCCCCCGAAGCTCCACCGACGTACCCCTTGCACCCATATATACCTACGTATCGAAAAACTTCTAGAACAGAAGATAGATCGGGAGTTCCGCCGCCGCAAAACCTCCAGAGCCACCAAAAACCAATCGGGACCCTGTTCTGGCACCCTGACGGAGGGGGGAACCCTCACCTGTGGCCATCTTCAACATCCCGGTGCTCTCCACGACGAGGAGGGAGTAGTTCACCCTCGGGGCTGAGGGTATGTACCAGTAGCTATGTGTTTGATCTCTCTCTCTCCCATCTTCTCTCTCGTGTTCCCTCTATGGCACGATCTTGATGTATCCCGAGCTTTGCTATTGTAGTTGGATCTTATGATGTTTCTCCCCCTCTACTCTCTTGTGATGAATTGAGTATCCCCCTTGAAGCTATCTTATCGGACTGAGTCTTTTATGAGAACACTTGATGTATGTCTTGTCGTGCTTATCTGTGGTGACAATGGGATATCATGTGCCTCTTGATGTATGTTTTGGTGACCAACTTGCGGGTTCCGCCCATGAACCTATGCATAGGGGTTGGCACACGTTCTTGACTCTCCGGTAGAAACTTTGGGGCACTCTTTGAAGTACTTTGTGTTGGTTGGATGAATCTGAGATTGTGTGATGCATATCGTATAATCATGCCCACGGATATTTGAGGTCACAATGGAGTATCTAGGTGACATCAGGGTTTTGATTGATTTGTGTCTTAAGGTGTTATTCTAGTACAAACTCTTTTATAGATCGATCCGAAAGAATAGCTTTGAGGTGGTTTCGTACCCTACCATAATCTCTACGTTTGTTCTGCGCTATTAGTGGCTTTGGAGTGACTCTTTGTTGCATGTTGAGGGCTTGTTATATGATCTATCTATGTTATTATTGTTGAGAGAACTTGCACTAGTGAAAGTATGAACCCTAGGCCTTGTTTCCTATCATTGCAATACCGTTTGTGCTCACTTTTACCGCTTGTTACCTTGCTGTTTTTATATTTTCAGTTTACAAAAACCTATATCTACCATCCATATTGCACTTGTATCACCATCTCTTCGCCGAACTAGTGCACCCATACAATTTACCATTGTATTGGGTGTGTTGGGGACACAAGAGACTCTTTGTTATTTGGTTGTAGGGTTGCTTGAGAGAGACCATCTTCATCCTGCGCCTCCTACGGATTGATAAACCTTAGGTCATCCACTTGAGGGAAATTTGCTATTGTCCTACAAACCTGTGCACTTGCAGGCCCAACAACGTCTACAAGGAGAAGGTTGCGTAGTAGACATCACCCCTACCTCCCACATCCTCCCTCTCTCACTCTTCTTCTTCCTCAATACTTCTCCCCCCATTATTCTCCCTCTTCTACCTACCTTTCTCTCTCTTCATTACTCCTAGCTAACTACACCACCTCCATTAATGCATCTCCTTTCTCTTTTTCCTTCCCCCTCCACTAGTTGAAGTTGTCTCCTCCCAAATTAGCTAGATAGGTAGATGTAGCATTTAGTTAAGTGACGTATTTGCCCCCTAACTAGATCTATATTTGTCAAGAAGAGCCTTGTGCACTTCTGATCCCCCTACATCATCATCTCCACCGTGTGCTCGATCTCGAGATAGAGGTGATTAAAATTTCATGCTTTTGCAAAATGGAAATATGTTTATGTGTGTGTGATATGATAATTGGGAGATATGATGGAAATTGTGTGTGTGGCATGAGTTGACGCCAAATTGTGCTTTTGAGTTGCCTATGTTTTGCCGAAATGTCGATTTATTTCCGTTTCGGCGAATTCCGGGCAAACTCTAGATCTATATATGTCCTATTTTTAGGGAAGGTCATGCCGAATTTTTGTATGACTTTGATGCATGTACGCATTTTTATAATCAATTTGTTTATTATTAACGTGCAGACGTTCACGATGGTCAGTGGAACGATGGTGGACATGTGGTTGCGGTCGGCGATGCAGGACATGAAAGAAAATAACCGGACAGAGGTTTTATGTCCTTGTTGAAAATGCAAAGAAATAGTTTGGCTCGACCCCCATGACGATGGTCGTGTCAAAGCGCACCTGCTCATGACTGGTTTCATTGATGGCTATACTCGGTGGATAATTGAAGATGAGGATGATGATGTTTAGGACGCCGACAGGGCAGGCAATGACGACACGGGGCAAGACGAAGAGATGATCAATAATGGCAGCGGGGAAGAGGCCAGACATGGCGGCGGAGAAGGGGCCGGACATGGCGGAGGAGAAGGGGCTGGACATGGCGGCGGAGAGAACATGGACTCCACGCAGCAGAGTTCGTCGGTACTAAGTTCAATCGTGCGGACCCTCATGTTCAAGCACTGCTTCGCAAGGAGACGAGTACTGAGAGAGCTGCTTCTAGAGAGGAGGCTAAGCTGGAGCAACTGGTGGTAGACTCGAACACTCCATTGTATGATGGTTGCAATCCTGAGGTGACCTGCTTGAGTTTCACGCTCCAACTCCTGAAGACAAAGGCTAAAATCAAATGGACCGACACTAGCCTCGATGAGCATCTCAAGTACCTAAAGGATGTTCTTCCCGTGGGGAATCTATGTCCTACTAGTGTTGATGAGGACAAGAAGATCGTGTGCCCTCTTGATCTGCCGCACGTTAGATACCATGCATGCATCAACGATTGCATAATTTATCGGAAGGAGCACACAAAAAAAACAAGCTGTCCGGTGTGCAATGCTTCTCAATACAAGAAGGCCGGGAAGAAATGTCCCCAGAAAGTTGTATGGTACTTACCGATCACTCCCCGTCTCCAGCGGTATTTCGTAGATCCCAAGGAAGCAAAGCTAATGTGCTGGCACGCGGAGAGGAAGAAGCCCGACGATGGAGATGATCCAAAGTTGATACACGTCAAGGATGGAAGCCAGTGGAGAGCGTTGAATAGCTTCTATCGGTATTTCGAATGCGATGCAAGGAACATCACGCTCGGCACGTGTACCGATGGCATGAATCCGTTTGGCAACCAGAACACCAACCATAGCACATGGCCCGTTTTTGTATGGATGTACAACCTCCCCCCTGGTTGTGCATGAAGTCGAAGTACATTCAAATGAGCATGTTGATTCAAGGGCCGAAACAACCAGGAAATAATATTAATTTGTATCTGGGGCTACTTCAAGAGGAGTTAGACACGTTATGGAAAACACTAGCCAAGACATGGGACGCCAGCAAAGGAGAGTATTTCTACATGAGAGCCATGCTGATCACGACGGTGCACGACTATCTCGGTTACGGATATGTCGCAGGCTAGGTGTGCCATGGATATTGCGGATGCACGCGGTGCACAGATGATACGACGTCTCAGCAGGTAACGTCAAGGAAAGATGGCGGGTCTGGGAAAATCGTGTACATGGGGCATCGAAGATGGCTCGAACAGGACGACCCGCGGAGAAACCGTGGAGATCTATTCAATGGTCACTCTGAGCATCGAGGACCTCCACGTAAGCGGAGCGGCGCCAAAATCGACCAGCTGTTGAAAAACTGGAAGGAGTGCCCCACACCGGGAAAGACGATGAAGAAGGCGCCGGAGCCGCTGCTGAAGGTATGGAAGACGAGGTCTATGTTCTAGGATTTGGAGTACTGGCACAAACTCGATACACCTCATTGCCTTGATCAAATGCATATCTGTAAGAATGTCCTTGAGAGCTTGCTCGCGACACTGATGAACATGTCGGATAAGACCAAGGATGGGCCGAAGGAAAGAAAAGACTTGCAAGATTTGAATATTAGGGAAGATCTGCACATGCCGCCCCGTAAAAAATCAGACGAGACAGAGACGGAGACAGAGGCGCGGGAGAAGAAGGGCAAGAAAATAAAGAAAGAGGATTATTGCCCCCTTCTTGCTTCACCCTAAGTCAGGCTGAGATCGATCTATTCTTTAAATGCCTTACCGGAGTCAAAGTTAGTTCCGGTTACAGTGGCAAGATAAGCAGATATCTAGACATAGACAAGAAAAGGTTCAGCGGGATGAAGTCCCATGACTGTCATGTGATGATGACGCAGATACTACCTGTTGCCCTTAGAGGGATAATGGAGAAGCACGTCCGTGACACGCTTATTGGTATCTGCAACTTTTTCGACGTCATCTCTCGAAAGTCGATCAGTGTGAAGCAGCTCCGAAGGCTACAGGAAGAGATCGTTGTGATACTGAATGAGCTTGAGATGTACTTCCCGCCCGCGTTCTTTGACGTGATGGTGCATCTGTGTGTCCATATTGTGGACGACATAATAGACCTGGGGCCGTCATTCCTGCACAACATGATGCGGTTTGAGAGGATGAATGGGATCATCGAAGGATTCGTTCGTAACATGTCCCGTCCGGATGGAAGCATCGTCCAGGGCTATGTGACACAATAGTGCATCTCTTTCTGCGAGAATTTTCTATATGGCGCAGACCAGCCTCCTGTTGTTAGTGTTGGTTTGCCCATTAACAAGCACGATGGGAGGCTCGAAGGAGAAGGTCACTCCAACGGCCGCAGGGAACTGCACGTGGCATACTCAGATCGACGCAACGACTTTGACAAAGCAAACTTGGTAGTGATACAACACCTAGACGAGGTAGATCTTTTCGTAGCATTGCACAAAGAAATTATCGCAAAGAAGTATCGTGACCGGGGGGTATGCAGGACGGACGCCGAAGTTACTAGAGAGCACAACTCCACTTTCCTGCATTGGTTCAAAGAGCATATTATTGCTAATCACCCGGAGGAGGGCTCTAAGGACGGATTGCTCATATACACCTTAGCACATGGCCCCTCGCCCAACCTCGTAACCTATGAGGCATACGATATCAACGGATACACATTCTACACGGAGGCCAAAGATATGGACAGTGATGATCAGAACTCAGGGGTGACGATGGAATGCATGACCGGTAGCAACAATGGTTCAACTGAAAGATTTTATGGAAGGGTCGAGGAGATCTGGGAGCTTGACTACTCTGGACTGCACAATCCGACGATGTTCCGTGTCAGATGGGCTAAGAATGTCGAAAGAGAAAACTAGAATTTCACTACCATGACTATACCCGACGCCAAGAGCGCTACCGTGAACGCTATCGCAAAAAACGAGCCATGGGTACATGCTAAACACGTGACACAATGCTTCTTCATAACCGACCTGCGCAATCCCAGCCGTGTTGTCACGAGGAGAGGCAAAAGGAACATCATTGGAATGGATAGAGTCGCCAACAAAGAAGACTACGATTAGTACAACAATCCAATGAGGGAAGATGATGATGATGATGAAGTATACGTCAAAAGAAGAATCAATACTACATTACCTAAGAAAAATCATACTCCATGGAAAAGGCAAAGTCACAATGAGGGGCTCAATTATTCTTCAACGAACAAGAAGTGAAAGAAGCTGACTCAAAAACGAAAACGTCAACGCTGAGGAACCGTATGTTATCGGTCAAATGATGTAATATATATGTTCTTATTTTGTATACCTACTTAGCCATTATTATGCATGGGTCCAATGATGTAATATATATGTTCCTATTTTATATACATACTTAACTGTCAAATGATGCAATATATATCGCCTTCCCTTAGTTCACTGCTCTCGGAAAAGAAAAGTGAGAGAAAATAAAGGAAAAGAAAATAGAAGGAAACAAACAGGAAAACTGTTATATAGGTACTGGTTATAGCAGCAGCGCTTTTGTGAGAAAAGAGCTACAGCTAGTCAAGTTAGCAGTAGCAGTTTCTAAGAAAACCACTATAGCTACGTGTACTAGCTATAGCGCGTTTCTCATAAACGCGCTACTGCTATTACCACTTAACCCCTAAAATCCCCACTCATCTCTTCGTCCCGCCTCTTTTCCCCCAAATCCCCAATCTCTCTTCCCCCGTCGCGCCGCCAGAGCCCTGCCCTCACCGCGCCGCTGCCCTCGCCGTGCCCTGCACTCGCCCCGACTCCGACCCTGACCCCGACCACGGCTTCGGCCCCGGCGCTCGCCCACGGCCCCGGCCCCGACCCCGGCTCCGGCCCCGGTGCTCGCCCACGGCCCCG
>NC_041384.1:758906418-758925695 GCF_002162155.2 Triticum dicoccoides
ACCCCGACCCCCTCCCAACCTCGGCCATCATCGGGCCTGCACCCTCTGTAAGCCCTCCACCGCACCTCCTTTCTCTAGTAGCTAGGGTTCTTTGGTTAATTTACTTAGGTTTTAGTTAGTGCAGATGGTTAATTAGGTTATATATTTATTAGTTATGATTTTAGCTAGGTTTTTTCTTCAAGTTATATATTTTTCTTCCTTTTATATGCAAATATGAAGTGGACATGTGATTTTTTGGACATGTCATATTTGAAATTTGGACATGTCATTTGGACATGATGATTATGTGTAGGGTAAATGATCCGAGTGGCCTATGTTACGTCAGAATGTTGATTAATTTCCGTTCCGGTGAATTTCAGGCGCTCGATATGTCCATTTTTTTAGCAAAGCTCATGCCGAAATTTTCTGTGAATTTTGGGATGATTTGTGCTAGATGGTAGGCATATCGAGTGCTGGGAGTTGCAGGGAAACGACATTATGGCAACATAAATTTCTTTTTTATGTCATTTCTCATTTTTTTCATAGTTTTAGAATTAAACAAGGAGACTTAATCATAGGAAACATGTCGAACAACGAAGAAACTGGGCCTTCTGACCAAGATGCAGACGAGATGGATTATGAGGGTGAACAAGCACTACTAGGGAAAACCTTATACACAAAACTTTAGCAGCAGCGAGTGTCAAAAAAGCACGCTGGTGCTAACTAGCAGTAGCGCGCCTGGCCAAACCGCGCTGCAGATAAAGTTCTAGTAGTAGCGCGTGCTGCCATAAACACGTAACTACTAAAATTCCCACGTCTTAGCCGGTAGGCTTCACATAGTAGTAGCGACCTATAACGAACCGCGCTACCGCTACATTCTTTGTAGCAGCGCGTTTTATATTAAACTCGCTACTACTAAAGGATATAAAATTAAATGGAAAGCAAATAGAAAGGTAATTGAAAATGAAAGAAATAGAATAATGTGAAAGGAAAAAATATAAAATGTGAAGAAAACTAAATGAAAAAGGGGAAAAAGAGAAAGGAGTAGCAGTAGCGTGTATCCCAGAAAGCGCTGTAGCTAACGTAGCAGTAGCGCTCTTCCTGGAACATGCTACTGCTACCTCTGACTTAACCACGGGGTTCGTCCTTCCCCACGGCCACTTCCCCAAATCCAACTGTCCACACTTCCTCGCCGCCGCCGTCGCCCTCGGCCGCCGCACGCTCTCTGCACACCCTCTACGCCGCCCCGCCCCCAACCTCAACGCCGCCCCAGACGCCGCCCCCAACCTCAACGCCGCGCCGGACGCCGCCCCCGACCCCGACCTCGACGCCGCCATCCACCGCGCGCCCGAGCCCCCGACCCCGACCTCGATGCCGCCTGCCCCTCCCTCGTCGCAGGCACCCGAGGTGAGCACGCCTGCTCCTCCCTCTCCCTACCTCTGCCTAGGTTTTTTTTTATATTTTAGTTGCATCAAATTAGTTAGGGTTCATGTAAGAGTGGAAACAAATCGGATGCGGATGCGGCAAATGAGTTAGGGTTCATGTAAGGGTGGAAACGAATCAAATTTCTAAGATGAATCATAAAACGAGTAAAATTTGACAACTTATTTCACTTTATAGTTAGATAATTGGAATATTCGCTACCACTTTCCACCCCTATAGGTTCATCAAATTAGATGGTAATTAGGGCAGTAGTTTCTAGGTACTAATTAGTTAGTAAGAACTAGGTACTAATTAGGTATTAGAATATTTTTATTTATAGTAAGTTTATTTTTAGTAAGAACTAGTTGAATTAATAGAACTAGTTAGTAAGAACTTGTTGTTATTTTTTAGCTAAAGCAATTTTTCCCGCATCGACGTAGACGATGCCTATCCCGCATCCTCGTCGTCGAGTCGGCGGAGGACGACACCTGCCTGACCAGATGGGCCATGTCCGGGACTGGGCTCCGCCGGGGTGGTACTGGGAGGCGCTACCTACCGGGGGCGCAGGTTGGTGAGGAGCCAGCATGTCGTTGACCCGAACCTTCTTTGGTGGCGATCGCGTGGGCCAGTGACGGTCCAGAGGCTCGAGGACTCCGCGGAGGTGGTGCGTCACCGTGTTAGTGAGGAGGACGCGCACGTCCGTCGCTACTTGTTTGCGTTGGAGCATAGGTTCTCCAATACCTGGCAGGTTCTCCAGGGATCTCACTGGAGCTATGATCCCGTGATGGTTCCTTCTCTGTGGGTGTCCACCGCCCGCGCCGATACCCGTCGTGTGCTAGGGTTTTAGTTGTATTAGTGATGTTATATGTATGACACTATTCGTGATGTATTAGTGATAATATTCGACGATGTACGGACGCATGAGATGATTTACTTTTGCTTATTGAATGCATGCTAATTTGAGTCCTATAAGATATTTTGAAATGTATATCTTGTGTTGCTCAATATCCAGGTGGCCGGTCATGTTTGCAGGTTACACCTCCGAGTGGCCTATGTTTTGCCGGAGTGTTGATTCATTTCCGTTCTGGCAAATTTCAGGCGCTCGATATGTCCTATTTTAGCAAAGGTCGTGCCGGATTTTTCCGTAAATTTTGGCATCACTTGTGCCAGATTCTATGTAGGAAATATCGAGTGCCCCGGATTTGTGTGTTGAGTATCCTGGTAGTTGTCTTCAATCGATTTAAAATTAATGTTTTAAGTATGAGCATAGGAAACGTCTGACGACGAAAAGGATTTCGGTATTTGCAAATACTGTGAAGACGAGCGTGGCCTATGCGACGGAATCTTCCTAGATGATGATAGGCGCTTCACCATCAAGCTGGATGAGAACTTCGAAGTGGATACAGTAAGTCATAACGACAAGTCTTTTTACGTAATTAAGCATGACATCTGCTTCATTTGTTTCAACTTATATTTTTTTTACTATTCTACTAGCGTATCCCTGCCATGCAAGAGTTTATGTATTGGATAAGATAGGTTTCAGTCATACTACGGAGGTAAAGAAAGTTTATTTGAAGACCGAGCATGGTTATATTTTCCATGCAAAATTATACAATTCAGACGACTACACCTATTTTGGATGCAAAACATGGCGAGCACTATGCAAGACTTATGCATTTGAGCCTGATATGGTTATCACCTTTGATATTCGTCCGGAAGATGATATTGAAGGTAATACCGATATCTGGGTCGATGTACAAACGCCTCCAGTTATACCATTATGTAAGTTTCTCAACCATATTTATATCTTTGGTATTGTTTATTCAAAAATAGTTGACAACTAATTTGTATTGTCAGCTTATTTCGGTGCAAGCAAACATGTCCAACGCTTGATAGACAGGACCTACTACTGTCCCAAGGCTGAACTAAACTGCGAGGAGCTAAGTCATTAGGTTTCATGGCTTGAGGATCTTGATACTGTCAAGACAAATTTTCTTCCTGGATTTAGAAATGTTAGTACTGAAAATGTGCGACCAATAGTGTTCGTAATGAACTACGGTCACATCTATTTCGGAAGGATGGTAAGATTTTTACTATTTGTCCTCAGTGCATCTTTTCCATACATTATTTTTGAAGCTAAACTTCATTGCTAAGTATGTTACATACGATGTTCTTCAACAGGGACTCCCGATGAATGTTGTGCCTTATGGGATCGAGACTAAAGGTACCATGAGTATTGTCAGCTTACGGCCAAGATATCCTACAGATTACTTTAGTGCATTCAAGATTAGCGATGGATGCTTAATAGTGCAAGACTGGACCAAATATGTGATGGGGGAGCGTAGAGAAGTACTAGGGCGCAAACAGAGGCGCTACTCACGATTAGGAGACAGGTTCATCTGCATGCTCCAACTTGATCAAGGAGGAGAGCTACACATGTTTTATGTTGTTTTACCTAAGAGAGAGCAGCAGCAGTGATTAGCTAGTTAGAAATGAGTTTCAGGATGATGATGTGCTACACTATTACTATGATGATAAAATAGCTAGTGTTGGTGGTAATGACTATGATGATTATTATTAGCTAGTGCTAGTGGTGATTAAATAAATACTGTTGGTGGTAATGACCATGATGATGATTAAATATCTTGTGCTGGCGGATTAGATTCAAGTGGAGGCAACATGTGGTGCACATCGAAAGTACTACTAGTCCAAACTAGATCAAGTTTGGATTAGTAGTATACTTTTGACATGCACCGCATATTGCCTCCACTTGAACCTAATCCACCTTTATTTGACACTGTTATGGACATAATGATGTAAACCTCATAACTGGTATTGTATCAATATTTGTACGACGGCGAATAAATAAACTAAAAATGAAAAAAAAAATAAAAAAAGAATACTAGTAGCGATGGAGAGAAAACACGCTGCCAGTAGTTACATTAGCAGTAGTGCTGGAGTGAACAAACGCTGCAGCTATTCGTCCTAGCAGTAGCGCGTGCGGGCACGTGTTACTGCTAAGCAGTAGCTGTAGCGCCTTATTAGTAGCGTGCCTACCCGCGCTACTAGTGAGCACAAAACCAGCGCTACTGCTAGGGTTTTCCCTAGTAGTGAAGAGTACCTCGACTATTTGACTGCTAAGCAAAGTCAAGGTTTGCAGGTCGGCCTTGATGATGGTACTGACATCGACATCGACACCAATGGCACCGGCACCGATGGCGGCGCCGAGACCGATGGCGGGGCTGAGACCGGCGGGGAAGATACCGGCGGGGAAGGTACCGACGCCGATGCCGCTACCGAAAAGAAGAAGCAGAGGATACGAAAACCTAACATACTAGGGATTGGACGACTGGTGATCACAAATATGGCACCTGGCAAGTTTGAGCCATTAGAGCCGAAAGAACCTCGCAAGTGCTATGGGAACCAAGTAGGATGCATCCTACGGGAATGCGCGAGCATCAACGACGATGACTTAAGGAGTAAAGAACATTTGACGTAGTTGCTCCCGACGAAGTTGCAGAAGAGATTCAAGTTCCCCGACCGGGATGATAACATAGAACAACCGTTGGATGATCCGAAGATGAAAAAGATTAACAATCACGCCATGGGCATGTTCAGCAATGATTTGGCCTCCTGGAAAGGGAGGGTGAAAAGAGCTATTGAGGCTGAGGAACCCCTGTCCAAGATTCTGGAGGAAAATCTGACACTTACGGAAGAGGAGTTCGAAAAGTTCAAGGACACTTGCGCTACCGAGGCAGCCAAGGCTAAGGCTGCGAAATTCAAGAGCCTTCTGCAAAGGAACACGGGGAAGCATCGCCTCGAAAGCCGTGGCTACCTCGGTAAAAGGCCCATATGGGATAAGGAGGACGCGGAACGTGAAGCCGCGGGTCTCCCAGACCCCTTCGCGAAGTTCACCAACCCCTTGGAGCGTGACTTCATCAGGGCCCACTACAAGTGGGACAAGGAAAAGAAGGTTTTTTACACGGACCAGATCACAAGGAAATTGATCAACTACTGGTAATTATTCTTTTACCACCTTACATTTAGCTCCAGATCTAGTCGACTACACATTCCTAAACGGTTCACGCTCCTTCTGTAGGAAAAGCAACACCAGCTTGCAGCCGAAAGCCCTACTTCTACGATGAGGCCCAAGTGGGACACCCCTCTCAACCGAGCCTTGAACGAACTTAAGGGACTCCCTTTGGACCAGCGGCCGCAATATGGTGTGTGCACGGCGCTAGAGACGGTGCCACATGTAAGGTGTTTTACAACGAGGGCCCGGAGGCCAAGAAGCAGAAAAAGAAGTTTAGTCAGGTAGACATTGACGAGAAGGTGAAGCTTGCGGTCGAGAAAAAAACAACTGAGGACGCGAAAAATCAGCCGAGAAGAAAAATGAGTTGCTACAGCAGGCAGTCAATGCAGCTGTAACTGCCTGCAGAAATGATTTTGCTACTAACTTGGTTCCAGCTATCATCAACTGGACGAAGGAAAATCCAGACAAGATGGTACATGATTTCCCGTTGCCCAGTTTCGTTGGGAGCAACTCCGTGAACATCAACACCACCGCACCATCACTTGCTCACGCAACCGGCCTCCTATCGCACTCACTCCCGCTCATAGCAGCCCGTCCTTAGTCTCTGGCGCGCTAGGTGGGCCTTCGTCTTTGGCTGAGCTCGATGCCGTCACGGTGATTACATGTCGCACCAACATATATATATATATATAATATAATATTCTATTTTCGTTGCCTTTCAGATGTTTTACGCCACAGACATGTGTTTGTAGGTCGAAGAAACCCCGTGCACCATACTCTACTTGATCAAAGGCCAGAAGGTGGACGTGGGACAGTGGATGATAATGAACCCCTTGCAACCCACGTTCCACAACCAGCCGATCCCCGCTGGGCACATCAGGGTTAACTTGTCCAGTGTGAAATCGGGGCACGAGGATTTGCCTCATCCAGTACAGCATGTGGGAGAGGACGACGAGACCCCGCCGCGGATTGGAAGCTGCAAGGGTTGGGTGCTGCTATGGCCGAAGAATCTTATTCGTCTATAGCCGGCCGAGAGCACACCAATAACCACACATCAACAAGCATGTGCGGAGACCACCACCACGCCTACGCAATTACCAGCTCCTGTAGTGCCGTGTGAGAGCGGCGGACGACGTGATGAAGGGGGTGCAATAGTGCTGATCGGGCTTGCAGAACAGAGAATGGATGATGAGACGGAGGTCGACCCAATGGGTTTCCTCAATACAAACGCGTATGATTGTGACATAGATATGATGAGTCAACCATATGAAGAATGAGGCTATCAGCATGCTAATGAGGATATGGATGATCTGCCCGGGCAGGAAGGTCGTAGCAGGGATTGCAAGAAGTCTCTCTTCATGAAATCCTCACAGGACACGCCTGAAGATGCCGCTTCAACACAGGCTCAACTAGCCGGGGGTCGTAAAGTGCTTAGCCTGGCAACATTGGGGCAAGGGTTAAGGAAGGGTCTCCAAGGTGTGCCCAAGAAAAAGGAGAGGAAGATATCGGGGAAGATACTGCCTCCAAACAAGCCAGAGCACATAGCAGACAGACGATGGATTCTACAGAGCGTGTACCCGTGAAAGGTGCGGCCATGTTCCATCTCACGGGCGAGCCGATGCTACCGCCGAAACCGCTGGAGGCACTATCAGGGGATCTCAGGAGACACAAAACCATGTGCTATCGACTGAGAAAAGCCTACTATCCTCGAAGGATCCAAGATATCTGACATACGCTGCTCGTGTGCCTGAGGGGAAGTGCTACGTCGACACACAGCCCGCGGAGGTGTTCTTCCTGCGGTTTGACCATTTCTTTGAGATGTTTCTGACAAGGCGGCTCGATTATACAATGTCGGCCTTTTTGCGCTACATATGAGCTTCGTCATACAGAGAGAAGAAGTCTCGCAAATCGGTGTGGCGGATCCGTACTACATGCACGAGTCTTTCTTGAGTCTCGGCGACTTTGAGCGTGAAACTGCTAGGGACTACCTCCAAAAGTTCATGGCATAGAATAAGGACCAGGAAATTGTCCTCCTGCCTTATCATCCAAAGTAAGTCAATTTCGGACAACCCTTTCGTACATTTCAATCATTCCTTCTCGCTCATAGGGAGAATAATTTGAGGTGTCTTTTCCCCGCAGAAACGGGCGCGCCGTCCTTATCGTTCTTTACCCGCGAGTCTCCCACGCCGTGTATTTCGACTGTCGGTGTCAAAACCAGCGGATCTCGGGTAGGGGGTCCCGAACTGTGCGTCTAGGCGGATGGTAACAGGAGACAAGGAACACGATGTTTTTACCCAGGTTCGGGCCCTCTCGATGGAGGTAAAACCCTACTCCTGCTTGATTAATATTGATGATATGGGTAGTACAAGAGTAGATCTACCACGAGATCAGAGAGGCTAAACCCTAGAAGCTAGCCTATGGTATGATTGTTGTTCGTCCTATGGACTAAAACCCTCCGGTTTATATAGACACCGGAGAGGGTTAGGGTTACACAGAGTCGGTTACAATGGAAGGAGATCTACATATCCGTATCACCAAGCTTGCCTTCCACGCCAAGAAAAGGTCACATCCGGACACGGGATGAAGTATTTAATCTTGTATCTTCATAGTCCAGGAGTCCGACCAAAGGTCATAGTCCGGCTATCCGGACACCCCTAATCCAGGACTCCCTCGGTAGCCCCTGAACCAGGCTTCAATGACGACGAGTCCGGCGCGCATATTGTCTTCGGCATTGCAAGGAGGGTTCCTCCTCCGAATTCTTCATAGAAGATTTTGAACACAAGGATAGTGTCCAGCTCTGCAAAACAATTTCCACATAACACCGTAGAGAGAATAATATTTACACAAATCCAATCTGCTGACGTATTCCGCAGCGTGTCATCACGCCTCGGCCAAGCTTTTATTCGAATCGTTTTTACCGTCCCACCTCAGCGCACTTAGCGAGGCGGTTTCCTTGGCACGTCCTGTCAAAGCAGAGATCGTGTCCCCTTATTTCGGGATTCTCATCAATACGGACGTGGGTAACCCAACCGTGCCATTAATTTACGGCGCTTGGGAGATAAGCGAGTTTTACCGGGCTGGTGGGGGCGCTTAGTTTCGTCCGCCCATATAAGGGGATAAGGATCCACCTTTTTCCATCTACGCCTTCTTCCTCCTTTGCTTATCCATTTCCGCGCACTCGAGCTCCAGCGCCCAAGTCCGCACATCTCACCTCGACCTTCTCCAGCCATGTTCGGAGCAGGAGACAAGTGGATGGTCTCCTCCGTGACGGAGGGACACATCAAGAAGCTGAGGAAGGCCGGATACTTGTCTAATGACATCGAGTACCGGCTCCCCGAGAAAGGGCAGCTCATCCCCACCCCCAGGCCCCATGAGAGGGTGGTGTTTCTCACCCACTTCCTCCATGGACTAGGTTTCCCACTTCACCCATTTGTCCCGGGACTCATGTTCTACTATGGCCTGGATTTCCACGATCTGGCCCCAAACTTCATCCTCAATATCTCGACGTTTATCGTCGTGTGCGAGGCTTTCCTCTGCATCCAGCCCCACTTCGGTTTATGGTTGAAGACTTTTAGTGTCAAGCTGAAGATAGTGGGGGGCCAACAAGCGGAGTGCGGAGGCGCCATGGCGGGCAGGATGCCCAATGTTACATGGCTCAAGGGCTCCTTCGTGGAGACCATAAAGGGGTGGCAATCGGGGTGGTTCTACATCACCGAGCCACGTGACCCTAAATGGGCAGCGGCCCCTGAATTCAGATCTGGCTTCCCTACATGGCTCACCTCATGGAAAGAGACGGGCCTGACATGGGGTAATTCGGAAGAGCTGACCGGACTCCAAACCTGCGTCCGAAACCTGGTGGACAAGAATCTCAAGCTTGTCAACGTAGTCCGGGTTATGCTCATCCGCCGGATCCTCCCATGCCAGCAACGGGCCTTCAACTTGTGGGAGTTTGATCCGGCACAGCACCGATCCTTGAGCCGGCTCTTCGACACTACGTACGAATATGCCTGGAAGGTGCTGTTCAAGGGCGCCGAGGCTCCCGCATCCGCTTCCGAAGACCGCGGATTCAACTCGCAGCATCCAGCTAGCGAGGTAAGCTATTTTACCCTTTATGGGACACTTTTTTCATAGTTTGACTCTATGCGGGATCTAAACTCCCTTACCTTTGACAGGATTGGCAGAAGATGGCCGGACAGATTAGCTGTCCGGCTCCCTTGCTGGAAGACCCAGCGGATGCCCACTTGACGGGGCTGCTGGCTCCGGCACCTTACGCGGTGCCGGAGAAGAAGGCCAAGAAGCAGGCCACGGGAACTCGAAAGAGTTCTAGACGCCAGGCGGTGTCGGACTCGCCGTCTGATGACTTCGAGGCGGACTCCTCCCGTGAAGACGAGGAGGAGGAAAAAGAGGTCTTTCCCCTAGCAAGGGGAGAGAAGAAAAGGAAGGCCGACCCAACTGGGGAGGCCGGAGGGTCCAAGAAGGGAAGGACCCTCCCTCCGGACTATTCCACCAACGTCGACGACGGCGAAGAAGAGTGGCCGCTAAGGGCCAAGCCCCTGGCGAAATCGTAAGTCTCCGGATACCAGAATAACTCATAGCGTTCCTTTGATGCACAGTACCTTCTGACGTAGGTTATAATCATGCAGTCCGCCCAAGGCCGGGCTCGACTCTTCGTCGAGCGGTTCCTTGGGTTCGTCGGATGTGAACAGCACTTCACTTCCGACCGTCTCCTCTCCTCACGCCACGGATGACGCCGAGGTGGCGTCCTAAAAGGGGCCAAGCCAGGAGGAGATGGTCCTAGAGGTGCAGCAAGGCGACCTTCCAGACTCCAGGCGAAGAGGGGATAAAACCCCTAAGGACTTTAGGTCCGGACCTAGGCCGGACACCACACCGGAACCCCCAACGGTTCCGGCATCCGGTAGGCGGCCCCCTACCAAGAAGGGCAAGCCTACGACGCCGGTGACCTCCGCCCAACCGGAGGCACCGGATAATCTGCTGGAGGTGCTTATCGGTGCCTCCATCGACGAGGAGAACCGTACTATTATGAGTGCGGTGATCCAGAAGGTTCAGTCCGCCAAGAGCGGCTGACCAAAGCCTGTGCCAGCCTTCTAACAGGCTTTGAGGTACGTATTTAAAATATGTAAAAATATTACTGCATAGACAGTAGCCCCTGATGCTCAGTTTGGTGTTCGGAAAGAAAAGCCGAACTGAGGATCAAAAAGATATACGCAGGAGTCTAACATAAATGTGTCAATATGGGAATGCAGGCTGGGCTGCTGACCTCTGCCGCACTGACTGCGGAGGTCAATGTATTGAAGCAGAGCCTCGAGCGGTCCGAGGACGAGCTCGGCCTTGCCAAGAAGCAGCTCGAGGACAAGCAAGGTAAGTAATACCTTATGTAAGCATATATAAAGAAAAAATAAAAATGTGGTTGCAAAAAAGATGACAGGATCAACGTGGGTATGCAGGGGCCACGAATGAGGTGGCGACCCTAAAGGAGGCGCTGTCTCAGGCCGAAAACAGTGCGGCCGTGGAGCACACCGAGCGAGAGAAGCAGGAGGCACGGGTGGCGGTGGTGCAACAAGAGCTCCAGGCTCTCGTGGAGAAACACGAGAGTTTGGAGCGTGACTTGAAGACTCGACAATACGAGCTCGCCTCGGCGCTTAAGAGCGCCAAATCTGCCAAGGCCGAAGCCCAAAAAGCCCTCCAGGAAATTGAGGCGATGAAGAAGATAGCGGTGGTAAGGCATTTTTTATGCAAAGCAAGCACGCGAGAGTGAATTACTTGTTACTTACCCAAGTTCGGAGCTCTCCAGGAGCATTCGCAGATCTTCCCCGGAGTGTGTCCGACGCAGCCGTATTCTACCGAGCCGAGGAGGGGAGCTCGACGGAGAAGGTGTTCTGGTCTCAGTATGCTGAGGCCGGACACCCGGTGCCCTGGAGCGACCAGCTGAAGCAGCTGGTCGAGCTCCATAAGGTGGCCGAACAGGCCATGAAGGGTCTCGCAGTCCGACTGTGCCCCGGGGAGGCCATGCCTGGAAGCTACTTCGGGCTGGTAAGGCGGCTGGTGGATGCCTGTCCAAGGCTTGAAGTCATCAAGCGCTCCGTATGCATCGAAGGTGCCCGTAGGGCCCTTGCCCGTGCTAAGATGCACTGGGGCAAGATGGACGCTGAGAAGCTTGTGACGGACGGACCCCCGCCGGGCAAGGAGCATCGCAAGCCTGAAATATATTGTGAGGGCGTCCTGAAGGGTGCCCGCCGTATCGCGGATGAATGCTCCAAAGATGTAATTTTTTTAGTAGACTCGCATTTGTTATCCTGTACGCTGAAAACTTGTTCATATGCGCTAAGCAACACTTTTGAATTTAAAATATTACCTTCTGTGCGGCCGTTTATTAAATTTGAGAGATGGCGAGTCGTCGGCTTCAGCCCCCATGCCACGAGTGCTGGGGTGTTCGGGATAAACTTGAGCGCTCTTGTTCCCATTCTTGGGTCCTTCGAGGGAGGCTCTCAACGCAACGAACAAGGCAACCAAACTATAATGCTTGAACACTCTCACTTGGCCATAGAATTCTATAATTTTAAATTTCGGCGAAGCCCCTGGTATTCGGAAGACCGAGTTCGGGGCGCTATCCACGCCTAGGCCAGACAATGCCGACTCCTCGCTCTAAGCGGCATAAGTCTTTAGGGACTCGAAAACCTCTCGAACAGCGACCGACTCTCACCCTATCATGACGATTAGTTTTAGCTTTCTCCACTGAGGTGCTTAACCCAACTCAACCGGGGCACAATCGCAGTGGTTCTCCCAGCGCTACCTTAGCCGATATAACGGAACATAAGGTACCAAAACATGGGAGCCGGGCAAACCCAACTATTGACCCAAGACATGATTCAGAGCCGATGCATATAATGCTATAAGTTTGGGGTGCCGCACTTGTGAAAGTGTTCGGACTTATCACACCATATTGTGGGGTACTTAAGCCCCTGGTGTATTGCCCGTACCAAAGTGTACGGTTGCACAATGTCATAACTGAACATATATATATATATATATATATAAAGAAAGGGAATTCAATAATAAGCAGAAGCTATGTATTGTTTATTCAAAAAGGGCTGCAGTAAGAGCAGAACGATACAAATAGTGCGATAAGCAAGGGACGGGACTTTAACGTGTCCCCCTCCAGGGGTAAGCTACGGGATGGTATGTAAAACAGGTATACTGCTTGTAATAGAGACCACCTGGACACTCGACGTAGCTTTCTGCTTCCCTGGCTGTTGCATCGTGTGTTCGGCGGTTCTACTGCCGGATAGGGCTTCGTGAGAACGGAGTCCTGAAAGTAAAAAAAAATTAAAGAAGAAAAGAAAAGAATGACACAATCTGAAGCCCCTGGTGCGGCTGAGCCGCATTCTGGGCATGCCGTTGTCGTGCCCCTCCCCCTATGCCCATGGTATTTCCAGAGCGTAGTTATGTACGCGCAGTACTGGTTTCGCAATTTCACGAGGGCTGGGGTTAGGGCCGCATTGCTACGCATGCTCGAAATGTGCCAGGCGGTCTGGTTGTGGGTTACTCCGGGCGCGCTTGATGGTGTCCGGACATTTAATGGCCGGACTGGAGAATTGCCTTTACAGGCTGCTTGGTACTTCCGCCGTGAGGGCCGCCGTATGCTCCTCCGCCCGAAGAGAGCGTTCGGTGTTTCCATTGACCGTAATGACTCCTCGAGGGCCCGGCATCTTGAGCTTGAGGTATGCGTAGTGCGGCACCACATTGAACTTTGCGACTGTGCGTGATAGCCACTGCGGAACGGGACTATGTCGAAGATTAACTCCTCGCTTCGGAAGTTATCCGGGGATCCGAAGACCACTTCAAGTGTAACTGAGCCTGTACAGTTGGCCTCTACACCTGGTATGACGCCTTTAAAGGTCGTCTTCGTGGGTTTAATCCTTGATGGGTCTATGCCCATTTTGCGCACCGTATCCTGATAAAGCAGGTTCAGGCTGCTGCCGCCGTCCATTAGGACTCTAGTGAGGTGAAATCCGTCAATGATTGGGTCTAGAACCAATGCGGCGAATCCGCCATGGCGGATGCTAGTGGGGTGGTCCCTTCGATCAAAAGTGATCGGGCAGGAAGACCACGGGTTGAACTTTGGGGCGACTGGCTCCATCGCATATACGTCCCTTAGTGCACGCTTCCGCTCCCTTTTGGGTATGTGGGTTGCGTATATCATGTTCACCGTCCGCACTTGTGGGGGGAAGCCCTTCTGTCCTCTATTGTTCGGCGGCCGGGGCTCCTCCTCGTCATCGCTATGCAGCCCCTTGCCATTGTTTTTGGCATTTAACTTGCCTGCCTGCTTGAACACCCAACAATCCCTGTTGGTGTGGTTGGCCGGTTTTTCGGGGGTGCCGTGTATCTGGCATGAGCGATCGAGTATTCGGTCCAAACTGGACGGGCCCGGAGTATTTCTTTTAAATGGCTTTTTCCGCTGACTGGTTTAGAGCCTCTGGATCCGGCATTGACTGCCGTATCCTCAGCATTATCGCCATTAATGCGGCGCTTGTGCTTGCTGCGACGCGACCTGCCATTGTTGTCCTTGGTATCCGAATTACCAGGGCTCTTGGTCATGTTGTTACTACGAGCTAGCCAGCTGTCCTCTGCCGCGCAAAAGCGGGTCATGAGTGTTGTGAGGGCTGCCATGGATTTCGGCTTTTCCTGTCCTAGGTGCCGGGCAAGCCACTCGTCGCGGATGTTGTGTTTGAAGGCTGCGAGGGCCTCTGCATCCGGACAGTCGACGATTTGATTTTTCTTGGTTAGGAACCGTGTCCAGAATTGTCTGGCCAATTCCTCTGGTTGCTGAATTATGTGGCTTAGGTCATCGGCGTCTGGTGGTCGCACATATGTGCCCTGGAAATTGTCAAGGAATGCGGCTTCCAGGTATTCCCAACAACAAATTGACTCTGCTTGCAAGCTGTTAAGCCAATGCCGGGCTGGTCCTTTAAGCTTGAGTGGAGGTATTTGATGGCGTGTAGATCATCACCGCGGTCCATGTGGATGTGAAGTAGATAGTCCTTGATCGAAACCACATGATCTGTTGTGCCATCGTTTGATTCAATGTTTACGGGTTTGAAACCCTCAGGGATTTGATGATCCATCACTTCATCTGTGACGCATAGTGGGTGTGCGGCGCCTCTGTATTGGGCTATATCACGACGCAGCTCAAATGAGCTTTGTCTATGGTGTTCGGCCCCGCCGGAGTTGCCATATCCGGCGTGACGGTTATCATCACGTGTCATGGGGCGCCCACGTGATCCGTAGATCGATTTTGTTTGCCTTGCCTTGTCCTCCAGTATATCTCGCAGGTCTGGCGCATTTCCCCGCGCCTTGGTATTTTTTGAGCGGCGTCGGGGTGTGGCTTGAGTTGAGGGCCGAGAGGCCTCTCTGTCGCGGCCACGAGGTGGCCGGTCAGCCGTATCATGCGCTGGTGATGTAGGTTTGGGTGCTTCCTCCTCTAATCGGGGTAGCAGCCTGCATTTTGGGTAGCTCTTGGAGGGGCGCTCGAGTTCATACTCTTCGGCCGCACGGACTTTAGTCCATCTATCAGCTAGCAAGTCTTGGCCAGCTCTAAGCTATTGCTGCTTTTTCTTGAGGCTGCTTGCCGTGGCCATAAGCCTGCGTTTGAAACACTCTTGTTCGACGGGATCCTCAGGCACGACGAATTCGTCGTCGTCGAGGCTTGCCTCATCTTCGGAGGGAGGCATGTAATTATCGTCCTCTACCTCTCTTTCTGCCGCTCTCTCATGAGTGCTGGCTTCTCCATCCTCCTGTGCTGAATCCTGCTGGAGGGGGTTGTCTTCGGCACTTTCCGGGGTGTTATTGTCTCCCATGCCGGAATCACCGTTTTTGCTGTGGCGGGATTTAGAGCGGCGCCGCTGACGCCGGCGCTTAGGCTGTTTGTTGGAGGGGTCATCCTCCGCTGTTCCATCACCATTCCCATCTCTTGGGATGTCCACCATGTATATGTCGTATGACGAGGTGGCCTTCCAGTGCCCTGTGGGCACTGGTTCTTGGTCTTCTCCTGCATCGTCGTCCATACCGTCGATGTCTTCAGAGTCGAAGTCGAGCATGTCGGTTAAATCATCGACAGTGGCTACGAAGTGGGTGGTGGGTGGGCTTTGAATTTCTTTGTCGTCCGCATCCCAACCTTCCTGACCATAATCCGGCCAGGGCTCTCCTGATAAAGAGAGAGACTTTAGTGAATTCAGGATGTCGCCAAATGGCGAGTGCTGAAAGATGTCCGCGGCAGTGAATTCCATGATCGGTGCCCAATCGGATTCGATTGGCGGGGGCGCGGAAGGCTCGGAGTCCGGAGAGGAGTCTGGCACCTTGGAGTCACAAGCTTCGCAAAGGGCAGGTATGGTGTTCGGCTCGATCGCCGTATAGATTGCAGCCCCCGAGGCAGTGTCCAACCACCCGTCCTCGATAGGCGCAGTCGGCTCCGAGCTAAGGATCGGAGCGGACACTAGCGCGGCCTCCAGGACACTGTTCAGCGGCAGAGCTAGATCATGCCCCTCGTGACAGTGCGGCGCGCTTGGCTGTGGCTCGAATCCGTCGAAGATCAAGTCTCCGCGGACGTCAGCCGTGTAGTTCAAACTTCCAAATCTGACCTGGTGGCTAGGGGCGTAGCTTTCAATCTGCTCCAGATGGCCAAGCGAATTGGCCCGCAGTGCAAAGCCGCCGAATACGAAGATCTGTCCGGGGAGAAAAGTCTCACCCTGGACCGCATCATTGTTGATGATTGGAGGAGCCATCGGGCCTAAAGATGACGACACAGAGGAACTCTCATTGAAAGCACCAATGTTGGTGTCAAAACCGGCGGATCTCGGGTAGGGGGTCCCGAACTGTGCGTCTAGGCGGATGGTAACAGGAGACAAGGGACACGATGTTTTTACCCAGGTTCGGGCCCTCTCGATGGAGGTAAAACCCTACTCCTGCTTGATTAATATTGATGATATGGGTAGTACAAGAGTAGATCTACCACGAGATCAGAGAGGCTAAACCCTAGAAGCTAGCCTATGGTATGATTGTTGTTCGTCCTATGGACTAAAACCCTCCGGTTTATATAGACACCGGAGAGGGTTAGGGTTACACAGAGTCGGTTACAACGGAAGGAGATCTACATATCTGTATCGCCAAGCTTGCCCTCCACGCCAACAAAAGGTCCCATCCGGACACGGGACGAAGTCTTCAATCTTGTATCTTCATAGTCCAGGAGTCTGGCCAAAGGTCATAGTCCGGCTATCCGGACACCCCCTAATCCAGGACTCCCTCATCGACCCTTCCAGAGACTACGAGAAGAAGGACTACACCCACATAATGAATATTCTAGATGATGCTCTCCAAGGTTCAGCATTAGAGGTGGCCACATGCAGATCAGGAAACAAAGGAACAAGAATATGGGTTTCATGCATAAATCTAACTTTTGCTGCATCCAAGTCCCAATACCAAGCAAGAAAGATGGATTCTACATCCTGCATCTCATGATTGAGTTCAGCATGGATCACCAAAAGCTTCGCATGACAGGCAGAAATGATGATCATATCCACAAGTGGGTAGAATCTCATGGACAAGCGAATTATATACTCAGAAGAGATGACTTCTTTCGCATCCAAAGGGACATTGCGACGATCATCATGAAAGAAGTCGTCGATAAGAAGGGGATGTTCCACCACGGCCCTATATCGCGACCTCACGTCCGAACTCGCATAGGCATGCAACTTCATGACCTCATGCCGTTCAAGATGCTAGGGTCCATCCTGGATGACATCAAAGGATGGAACTTCTAGTGATTTATGATGCCGATGATGATGATATGTGTCGTTTGAACTTGTATACTTTCTGTAGCGATGAAACTTTGTGATGTCCATGGTCCCTGCCGAACTTGCGTAACGCTACTTTGTTAGTTTGGGTACGATGACCTGCGTACCTCTACTTAATTAGTTTGCGTATTATATGCTGCATCTAGTTGCTAACCCTTTCTTTTTCGTGTTGCTCTAGTATATTTTGTTGCATATGATTGTACATCCTCTTTTTTTGTGGGAAAGATTGTACATCCTCTTGATGAAGATGCATCTCTAACAGGTACCTAGCTTCTTCATGGCGAGATGGCAGTGCTATGTCGTGTACAAAGGGATGGTTCAGGGGGTGTACAACGAGTGGCCTGAGTGTCAGGCGCAAGTGAATGGGTTCTCGGGTGCCAGCCATAAAGGCTTCAAAAGCAGACAAGAAGGAGAAGGTAGTTACTTGAGGTTCACGCTAGCGCGAGAGAGGACTCATAACTGCCGCCTCATGTACTGCATAGTTCCGCTCTCACTCATAGCGATAGCTCTTCTCGCGTATACCTTTGTTTAGATGGATGGCATTGTAGTTGCAAGTATTCGAGACTTGCATGTATCGCTATTTTCGAGATGATGACAAGATATCACTTGGTGTTGGATGATGATTATGATGAGACTATTTGTATGTAAATGCTATGATTACATTTGTGGTCTCACAGCCATTTGTATGTCTATCATGATGACATTTGTATGTGCTAATTTTTTTTCTATAAAGCCTGTTCAAATACAAAACAAATATGCAAAAAAACAAAAACTACTAAAATTAGCAGTAGCAAGTGGAGAAAAGTTAGCAGCAGGGCGACAGTAGCAGTAGCGCGCACAAGAGAAGCTCGCTATAGCTATTAGCAGTAGTGAGCTCCCGGGAAGAACGCTGCCGCTACACTTGTATAGTAGTAGCGTGGGAGCGCACACGCTGCTGCTACGGGTTAGCTGTGGCGCCTTATTAGTAGCACCGTGTCCCGCGCTACTGATATATCTAGAACCCGTGCTGCTCCTAAGCTTTTCCCTAGTAGTGATTGTGAACATCTCTATGTTGATCCTATCCACTATATGACTCATGTTCGACCTCTCTTTCTGTAGTGTTCCGAGGCCATGTATGTAAATGCTAGGCTCGTCAAGTTTAACCCAATTATTTTGCATGTGCAAAACTGTCTTACACATGTTGTATGTGAACGTAGAGTCTATCACACCTGATCATCATGTGGTGCTTCGAGACGATGAACTTTGGCAACGGTGCATACTCAGAGAGAACACTTTGATCTTGAAATTTAGTGAAGGGATCATCTTATAATGCTACCGCCGTTCTAAGCAAAATTAGATGCATAAAGGATAAACATCACATGCAATCAAATAAATGACATCATATGGCCATCATCATCTTGTGCTTTTGATCTCCATCTCCAAAGCATCATCATGATCTCCATCATCACCGGCTCGACACTTTGATCTCATCGTTGCGTCGGGGTCGTCTCGCCAACTATTGCTTCTACAACTATCGCTAACGCATAGTGATAAAGTAAATCAATTACATGGCGCTTGCACTTCATACAATAATGAGACAGCCCTAAGGCTCCTGCTGGTTGTCGATATTAAAAAACATGATCATCTCATACATCAACATATATCACATCATATGTTGACCATATTACATCACAACATGCCCTGCAAAAACAAGTTAGACGTCCGCTACTTTGTTGTTGCAAGTTTTACGTGGCTGCTACGGGCTTCTAGCAAGAACCATTCTTACATATTGCCAAAACCACAACGGTGTTTCATTAGGTTTTCTGTTTTAACCTTCTTCAAGGACCGGCCAGAGTCAAATTCGATTCAACTAAAGTAGGAGAAACAGACACCCGCCATCCACCTTTATGCAAAACAAGTTGCATGTCAGTCGGTGGAACCGGTCTCATGTGCGTGGACATGTAAGGTTGGTTCGGGCCACTTCGTCCCACAATACC
>NC_041384.1:759099563-759127607 GCF_002162155.2 Triticum dicoccoides
AGAACTCTAACTTGCCACTGGTCACCTGCAGGCTTCTGTGCCGGCGCTGGAACGCGATGGGAACGCCCGTGCATCTGATCCAGCCAGATTCGTAGAACACTCTGTCACAATCTTCTATTGAAGCAAAGGTAAGGAAGAAGTCAGTGGGGTGGGGGACCTCCACCCGAACATGGCACCTCTCCACCCCACAGCACTGGGCCAGCGCTTGCACCGACGCCTCCGGCGACACCGAGGGCCGCCTGCCCTGCACCAAGGCAAGAAGATTCCGGTTGTGGAAGTTTTCCTCCAGCGCATCCATGCCTGGCGTGCTGGAGGTGATGCCACCCCCTGGCTGGATACAGATCTGGATTGACATGGCTGAGCACCTTCATACGTCTCCAACGTATCTATAATTTTTGATTGTTCCATACTATTATATTATCCATCTAGGATGTTTTATATGCATTTATATGCTATTTTATATGATTTTTGGGACTAACCTATTAACCTAGAGCCCAGTGCCAGTTTCTGTTTTTTCCTTGTTTTGAGTTTTACAGAAAAGGAATACCAAATGGAGTCCAATTGACGTGCCAATTTTTGACGAAATTTATGGACCAAAAGAAGCCCCTGGAGTGCAAGAGTTGGGCCAGCAGAGTCCCGGGCGGCCCACGAGGGCGGGGGGCACGCCCCCTGCCTCGTGGACAGCCCGGAGACCCCCCTGACGTGAAAAAGATGCCAAAAATTCCTATAAATAAAGAAACCTCTAGAAAGAAAACTAGATCGGGAGTTCCGCCATCGCAAGCCTCTGTAGCCACCAAAAACCAATCGGGACCCTGTTCCTGCACCCTGCCGGAGGGGGGATCCATCACCGGTGGCCATCTTCATCATCCCGGCGCTCTCCATGACGACGAGGGAGTAGTTCACCCTCGGGGCTGAGGATATGTACTAGTAGCTATGTGTTTGATCTCTTTTTCTCTCATGTTCTTGAGGTGATACGATCTTGATGTATCGCGAGCTTTGCTATTATAGTTGGATCTTATGATGTTTCTCCCCCTGTACTCTCTTGTAATGGATTGAGTTTTCCCTTTGAAGTTATCTTATCGGATTGAGTCTTTAAGGATTTGAGAACACTTGATGTATGTGTTGCCGTGCTTATCTATGGTGAAAATGGGATATTCACGTGATCTAATTGATGTATGTTTTGGTGATCAACTTGCGGGTTCAGTGACCTTGGGAACTTATGCATAGGGGTTGGCACACGTTTTCGTCTTGATTCTCCGGTAGAAACTTTGGGGCACTCTTTGAAGTACTTTGTGTTGGCTGAATAGATGAATCTGAGATTGTGTGATGCATATCGTATAATCATGCCCACGGATACTTGAGGTGACATTGGAGTATCTAGGTGACATTAGGGTTTTGGTTGATTTGCGTCTTAAGGTGTTATTCTAGTATGAACTCTATGATAGATCGAACAGAACGAACAGCTTCGTGTTATTTTACTACGGACTCTTGAATAGATCGAGCAGAAAGGATAACTTTGAGGTGGTTTCGTACCCTACATTAATCTCTTCGTTTGTTCTCCGCTATTAGTGACTTTGGAGTGACTCTTTGTTGCATGTTGAGGGATAGTTATATGATCAAATTATGTTATTATTGTTGATAGAACTTGCACTAGTGAAAGTATGAACCTTAGGCCTTGTTTCCTAGCATTGCAATTCTGTTTGTGCTCACTTTTATCATTAGTTACCTTGCTGTTTTTATAATTTCAGATTACAAACACTCATATCTACCATCCATATTGCACTTGTATCACCATCTCTTCGCCGAACTAGTGCACCTATACAATTTACCATTGTATTGGGTGTGTTGGGGACACAAGAGACTTTTTGTTATTTCGTTACAGGGTTGTTTGAGAGAGACCATCTTCATCCTACGCCTCCCATGGATTGATACACCTTAGATCATCCACTTGAGGGAAATTTGCTACTGTCCTATAAATCTCTGTACTTGGAGGCCTAACAACGTCTACAAGGAGAAGGTTGCGTAGTAGACAACAAGCTCTTTTCTGGCGCCGTTGCCGGGGAGGTGAGTGCTTGAAGGTAAATCTTTAGATCTTGCAATCGATTCTTTTTGTTTCTTGTTTTATCACTAGTTTAGTCTATAAAAGAAAAGTACAAAAAAATGGAATTGAGTTTGCCTCATACGCTTCATCTTTTTAATATCTTTCGTGAGAATGATGGTAAGGAAAATTGTGCTCAGGTGCTAGAAGAAGAAGTCTATAAAATGTTTGGCACTAAATCTTTGAATGATGAGCATGATTGCAATGTTGTTAGTATGAATTCTTTGAATATCCATGGTACTAATGATGATTGCACTAGTCATGATGAAACTGTCTCTTATAAGCATGTCAATTTTTGTGTAGTGCATAGAGTTTGCAATTACACACCAAATAGGGAAGATAGATTTTGCAAGAGGCATAAGTATTTAGAAACTAAATGGTTGCATGAAAGGCTAGATGTTTGTGCTGAAGATTTAAAATATCTTTGCGATCCTTGTGAAGTTTGCAATGAACATGATCATTTAAATACACAATGCAAATTGTTTCATGATCGATTCGTGTCCAAATATTGTGATGACTTGATTTCCCTTGCGCATCAGAATTAACTTAGTTTGCTTGTGGGTTATGAAGAAATAAAACGTTTAACTAAGGATCTTCCAGAATTTGTCCTTGATAAAGTTCTTCATTTTGATCTAGAAGAAATTTTTATGTATTGTGCGGTGAATTGCATTGAAAATCCTTATATTGCCAATTACATAAATAAACGTTTAACTAATGAAAGGGAAGAGACTTCCCAATATCCTCCTATTATTTCTTATGATGAATCAGGTAACGAGGAGGAGCCTTCTATTCAACCAATCTCATTGATAAGGAGCTCAAAAAAGAGGGTTAAACCCACACATGACGTGAATAAGAAAAAGAGAAGAAGTAGAAGAAAAGGAATAAAGGTATCCCTCCAAATGATGTTGCTCCTATTACTCATTGTGATGATGACAATTGCTATACTATTGGTGCTATCCATACTATTATGCTTATGATATGAAAAGGCCCAAGCTTGGGGAAGCTATGTTTGATGAGGATGACATATTTGAGAATATATTTGCTGCAATTAATATTTGTCCCAAGCTTGGGGATGCTATGTTTAATGAAGACGATATTTTTAGCCTCCCAAGTTTTGATGAGCAAATTTATTATGATGATAGCATGCCTCCTATTTATGATGATTATTGTGATGGCACTTATGCTATAAAAAGTAGTAATTATTATATTTATAAAACTTGTCATGATTATGATTACCCTTTTTCTGAACATTACTCTTTTAATGTGGAAACAATTTGTAGTATTCGAGTCTCTTATGATACTCCCACTATTCCGAATGAGAAGACTTTTGCTTATGTGGAGAGTAATAAAATTTCAATGCTTGTCGATCATGAAAAGAATGCTTTAGGTGATGGTTATATTGTTGAACTCATTCATGATGATACTGAAAATTATTATGAGGGGGGAATATATGCTTGTAGGAATTGCAATAATATCAAGCTTCCTCTGTATGTGCTTAAAGTTTTGAAGTTATGCTTGTTTTGCCTTCCTATGCTAGTTGATTATTGTTCCCATAAGTTGATTGCTCACAAAATCCCTATGCATAGGAAGTGGGTTAGACTTAAATGTGCTAGTCATATCCTTCATGATGCTCTCTTTATGTTTCAATTCTTATCTTTTATGTGAGCATCATTGAAATCATCATGCACAGCTAGGGCGTTAAACGTTAGCGCTTGTTGGGAGGCAACCCAATTTTTTATTTATGTTCCTTGTTTTTTGTTCCTGTTTAGTAATAAATAGTTCATCTAGCCTCTGTTTACATGTGTTTTTATGTTTTAATTAGTGTTTTTGCCAAGTAGAACCTTTGGGAAGACTTGGGTGAAGTCTTTATGATCTTGCTGTAAAAATAGAAACTTTAGCGCTCACGATATCAGCTGCCATGTTTTATTGGAGAGTGATTTTAGGTTGATTCGTTTTTCACATGATTAATAGACAAATTCTTCACGTCCACCAATTTATTTTATAATTTTTGGAGTTACAGAAGTATTCAAAAGTTACAGATTGCTACAGACTGATCTGTTTTTGGCAGATTCTGTTTTCTACGTGTTGTTTGCTTATTTTGATGAATCTATGAGTAGTATCGGAGGGTATGAACCATAGGGAAGTTGGAATACATTGGATATTACACCAATATGAATTTAGAATGAGTTGACAACAGTACCTAAGTGGTGGATTTATTTTCTTATACTAACGGAGCTTACGAGTTTTGTGTTGAGTTTTGTGTTGTGAAGTTTTCAAGTTTTGGGCAAAGATTTGATGGACTATGGAATAAGGAGTGGGAAGAGCCTAAGATTGGGGATTCCCAAGGCACCCCAAGGTAATATTCAAGGACAAACAAGAGCCTAAGCTTGGGGATGCCCCGGAAGGCCTCCCCTCTTTCGTCTTCATTCATCGGTAACTTTACTTGGAGCAATATTTTTATTCACCACATGATATGTGTTTTGCTTGGAGCGTCATTTTATTTTGCTAGTATTTGATTTCTGTTATTTAGAATAATGTTTTGCATCTTTATTTTCACTAAAAATGTCAAGGATAGTCTTTGCCATGCTTATTTTGCAAGTATACATGTTGCTGTTTCAAAACAGAAAGTTCACCGTTGTTGCAAAAATTCCCTAGAAAAGTCAGAGAATGGTATAATATTGAAATTTTTTGTATATTGAGATCTGATAAATCTTCTACAGTTTAGTATTTTTCTTATAATTTTAGGAGTTAGGGAAGTATGATGAATCTTGCATTCTTTACAGACTATACTATTTTGGCAGATTGCTGTTATGTTTGCATTGTTTGCATATGTTTGCTTGCTTAATGATTCTATTTGAGGATAGGAGTATTAAATATGAAGAGACATTTAGTATGAAATGTTGAACAATAATTTTAGTAATTTGTTACAGTATAAAATAATAAGGTTTTTGCATTGGTTTATACTAACTTATCTCACGAGTTCTTGTTGAGTTTGGTGTGGATGAAGCTTTCGAGATTTAGGAAACCGAGATATAAAAGCAATTAAGGAGAAAAAAAGCTCAATCTTGTGGATTCCCAAGGCACCCCAAGATAATATTCCAAGAAGACTCAAGCATCTAAGCTTGGGGATGCCCCGGTAGGCATCCCACCTTTCTTCTTCAACTATTATTGGTTAGTATCGGTTCAACCTAAGTTTTTGCTTCTTCACATGATGTGTGCTATCCTTGAAATGTCATTTTGTTTTATTTTGCTTGCTGTTTGAATAAAGTACTTAAGATCTGAAATACTTAAATGAGAGAGAGTCCTCACATAGTTAAATAATTGTTTAGAATACTCTATGTGCTTCACTTATATCTTTTGGAGTAGTTTGTCATTTGCTCTAGTGCTTCACTTATAACTTTGTAGAGCACGGTGGTGGTTATATTTTGTAAAAATTATTGATCTCTCATGCTTCATTTATATTATTTTGAGAGTCTTTAAGAACAGCATGGTAATTTGCTTTGGTTATAAAATTGGTCCTAGGATGATGGGCATCCAAGTTGGGTATAATAAAAGCTGTCATAGGAAGTAAATTGAATACTATGATCAACTTGATGCTTGATAATTGTTTTGAGATATAGAGGTGGTAATATTAGAGTCATGCTAGTTGGGTAATTATGAAATTGATAAATACTTGTGTTAAAGTTGGCACGTATGGTAGATGTTGTGTAACAAATTTGTAGCATGGGGTGCTTTTTGATTGCCTTCCTTATGTGTGGAGGTCGGGGGCGCGCGATGGTTAACTCCTACCAACCTCCACCCTAGGAGCATGCGTAGTAGTACTTTGCTTCGAGGGCTAATAAACTTTTGCAATAAGTATGTGAGTTCTTTATGACTAATGTGAGTCCATGGATTATACGCACTCTTACCCTTCCACCATTTTTAGCCTCTCTCGTGCCGCGCAACTTCCGCCGGTATCATAAACCTCCTTATATCCTCCTCAAAACATCCACCATATCTACCCATTATGGCATTTCCATAGCCATTCCGATACATATTTCCATGCAACTTTCCACCGTTCCGTTTATTATGACACGCTCCATCATTGTCATATTGCTTTTGCATGATCATGTAGTTGACATCATATTTGTGGCCAAGCCACCTTTATAATTCTTTCATACATGTCACTCTTGATTCATTGCATATCCCGGTACACCGCCGGAGGCATTCACATAAAGTCATATTTGTTCTAAGTGTTGAGTTGTAATTCTTGAGTTGTAAATTAATAAAAGTGTGATGATCTTCATTATTAGAGCATTGTCCCAAGTGAGGAAAGGATGATGGAGACTATGATTCCCCACAAGTAAGGATCAGACTTCGGACTTTACAAAAAAAGAGGCCAAAGAAGCTCAAATAAAAAAAGAGGCCAAAGAAGCCCACCAAAATAAAAAAATGAGAGAAAAAGAGAGAAGGGACAATGTTACTATCCTCTTACCACACTTGTGCTTCAAAGTAGCACCATGAACTTCATGATAGAGAGTCTCCTATGTTGTCACTTCCATATACTAGTGGGAATTTTTCATTATAGAACTTGGCTTGTATATTCCAATGATGGGCTTCCTCAAATTGCCCTAGGTCTTCGTGAGCAATCGAGTTGGATGCACATGCACACCCACTTAGTTTCTTTTGTTGAGCTTTCATACATTTATAGCTCTAGTGCATCCGTTGCATGGCAATCCCTACTCACTCACATTGATATCTATTAATGGGCATCTCCATAGCCCATTGATACACCTAGTCAATGTGAGACGTTCTCCTTTTTTGTCTTCTCCACATAACCTCCATCATCATATTCTATTCCACCCATAGTGCTATATCCATGGCTTACGCTCATGTATTGTGTGAGAGTTAAAAAAAGCTAAAGCGCATTAAAAAGTATGAACCAATTGCTTGGCTAAAACCGGGGTTGTGCATGATGGGAGTATTTTGTGTGACAAAAATGAAGCATAGCCTAACTATATGATTCTGTAGGGATGAGCTTTCTTTGGCTATGTTATTTTGATAAGACATGATTACTTGTTAGTATGCTTGAAGTATTACTATTTTTATGTTAATATGAACTTTTATCTTGACTCATTTGGATATGAACATTCATGCCACAATAAAGAAAAATTACATTGAGAAATATGCTAGGTAGCATTCCACATCAAAAATTCTGTTTTTATCATTTACCTACTCGAGGACGAGCAGGAATTAAGCTTGGGGATGCTTGATACGTCTCCAACGTGTCTATAACTTTTTATTGTTCCATGCTACTATATTATCCATCTAGGATGTTTTATATGCATTTATATGCTATTTTATATGATTTTTGGGACTAACCTATTAACCTAGAGCCCAGTGCCAGTTTCTGTTTTTTCCTTGTTTTTGAGTTTTACACAAAAGGAATACCAAACGGAGTCCAATTGACGTGCCAATTTTTGACGAATTTTTATGGACCAAAATAAGCCCCTGGAGTGCAAGAGTTGGGACAGAAGAGTCCCGGGCTGCCCACGACGGCGGGGAGCGCGCCAACCCCCTAGGGCGCGCCCCCTGCCTCGTGGACAGCCCGGAGACCCCCCCTGACGTGAAACCGACGCCAAAAATTCCTGTAAATACATAAACCTCTAGAAAGAAACCTAGATTGGGAGTTCCGCCGCCGCAAGCCTCTGTAGCCACCAAAAACCAATCGGGACCCTGTTCCAGCACCCTACCGGAGGGGGGATCCATCACTGGTGGCCATCTTCATCATCCCGACGCTCTCCATGACGACGAGGGAGTAGTTCACCCTCGGGGCTGAGGATATGTACTAGTAGCTATGTGTTTGATCTCTTTCTCTCTCGTGTTCTTGAGGTGATACGATCTTGATGTATCGCGAGCTTTGCTATTATAGTTGGATCTTATGATGTTTCTCCCCCTCTACTCTCTTGTAATGGATTGAGTTTTCCCTTTGGAGTTATCTTATCGGATTGAGTCTTTAAGGATTTGAGAACACTTGATGTATGTCTTGTCGTGCTTATCTATGGTGACAATGGGATATTCACGTGATCTAATTGATGTATGTTTTGGTGATCAACTTGCGGGTTCAGTGACCTTGAGAACTTATGCATAGGGGTTGGCACGCGTTTTCGTCTTGGTTCTCCGGTAGAAACTTTGGGGCACTCTTTGAAGTACTTTGTGTTGGCTGAATAGACGAATCTGAGATTGTGTGATGCATATCGTATAATCATGCCACGGATACTTGAGGTGACATTGGAGTATCTAGGTGACATTAGGGTTTTGGTTGATTTGCGTCTTAAGGTGTTATTCTAGTACGAACTCTATGATAGATCGAACAGAAAGAATAGCTTCGTGTTATTTTACTACGGACTCTTGAATAGATCGAGCAGAAAGGATAACTTTGAGGTGGTTTCGTACCCTACAATAATCTCTTCGTTTGTTCTCCGCTATTAGTGACTTTGGAGTGACTCTTTGTTGCATGTTGAGGGATAGTTATATGGTCCAATTATGTTATTATTGTTGAGAGAACTTGCACTAGTGAAAATATGAACCATAGGCCTTGTTTCCTAGCATTGCAATACCGTTTGTGCTCACTTTTATCACTAGTTACCTTGTTGTTTTTATAATTTCAGATTACAAATACTCATATCTACCATCCATATTGCACTTGTATCACCATCTCTTCGCCGAACTAGTGCACCTATACAATTTACCATTGTATTGGGTGTGTTGGGGACACAAGAGACTTTTTGTTATTTGGTTGCTGGGTTGTTTGAGAGAGACCATCTTCATCCTACGCCTCCCACGGATTGATAAACCTTAGGTCATCCACTTGATGGAAATTGGCTACTGTCCTACAAACCTCTGCACTTGGAGGCCCAACAACGTCTACAAGGAGAAGGTTGTGTAGTAGACATCACACCTCACCGAGGAAGCGGTCCCGAGCCAAGGGAGGGTAGTGCACCATGGTACGTGACGGCGGACAGGGATACAGGAGGAGGAGCTCTCGCACGAGAACTGGCTGAGCACCTTGGGAATCAGATCTCCACGACAGCCACGAGAGGGAGGAACAGGGCGCGCAGGAGGAGCGGTGTGTGAGTGGCAGTCTCGAGCGATATGGCCCGAGGTCCAACAGATGTGGCAGCGAATCTCGTCGGGGCACTTTACATTGAAGTGGCCTGACTCCAATAATTTAAAATAGCACCCCACAAACCACCGGGGAATCCTAGGCTTGGAGTTATTAGGCTTGTTGACGGCGGAGGAAGCGTGGTCATGGTGGTGACGAAGAATATTCCGCACCTCGATCCAGCCACCGCTATCTGGTTCCAGATCCTCTGTGGCAGGACGGGAACGGCACGGGAGCGGCGCCGCAGAAGAGGACGAGGCCGCCATTGCAGCAGGGGCGCTATCTGGCCGACGGAAGTCGGGCATGGGCGGTGGAGCCGACCGTTGGTGGCGGAGGGAGGAGCGCGGGTGCGAGGAGACCGTTGGGAGGCCATGTGAAGTTCGAGGTTATGATATACTACTGAAGAGACAGTCTAGATTGTGTGGCTGATGTGTTTGAGTGAGGTTATAAATTCATATTTTGTCATATTTGTATGAAAAAGTGTGCTTTTGGTCCCTCAAATTTACAGAAAGTCGGCATCTCATCACTCAACTTTTTTTGGTCGAGGTCCCTCCTGTCTGAAAACCTAAGACACTCCATCCAAAACTAGAAATGTCAAGTTGCCACTCATCACAAAACAAGGCTATTGGTCCTCCTGCTCGAGCGGGCTGGCGTGGGCTGGTGCCCCGGGCCAGAGCGTGGCGCAAGTGTTGGGCGTCACGGCGGAGTGGCGGGCAGGTGCGATGCTCCAGTGGATCTGCTCCTCCATGGCAGGCGACCAGGTGGTCGGGCATGTCTGTTCGCCAGGAATGGCAGCGATGCGGGTCAGGGGCGACATAAGCCGCGGTCGTCCGCCCCTGCCGTGGTCGCGCGTGGTGGTGGTGGAGGCTTAGCGCCAATGACAGGTGGGCATGCTGGTTGGTCTCCAGGTGTTCTGTTGGATAGACGGTGGCAGCAGCACGGATGGGCTCCCCGATGAATATTCGAGGCGGTGGGCAGCGGTCCTTGGAGACCTTGTCGTTGGCCGGTTCTGGGTTGGTAGCCTTGCGTGGTTCTACGTCGGCCGCCGAGGTAGGGCCGCACAGGGGTGTCCCGTGGGGTGGTTGGCTAGATGGATGTGCGGCGCCAATGTGCTTAGGCTACCCATCACTAACACAGGGTGTGCGATCGTGGATGTGTCCGCTCCCCCACCTCCCCCTTTCCCCATCCGCATGTGGGCTAAGGTAGTCCGGCGATGTTCGAGGCGGGACATATGCTATGGTTTTCGACTATCATGGGTGTCCCTTTGGTCCAAATATGATCTCTTTAGATGGTCTTGGGGTGTCTGGATGATGAGTGGCGGCCCTGGCAACGAGAGGCGTATCATTCGGGGCGGAGCGTGCATCTTAGGTGCAGACGAGCAGCCATGGCTATGCGGGTGGTTGGCGGAGTGGGGGTGCGTTGGTGGGGTGTGAGCGGAGGTGTACATCGGTTGTCCAATCCTTGTACTGGCCAATGGCGGTGGCTTCCGTGGACGTTGTATCCATTCTGAAGGCTCCGTCGCGGTGCTCCAACTCCTTGTGTGAAGCTCCGGGTGAAAATTTGATCCGCGGGATCAGATGGTGGTGGCTATCCGTTGTCATGCCCTTCTGGGAGGCACCGTCTTGTAGTCCTTGCTCAGTCGTTGTCCGTCTCACCCCTCCTCCGTGGTTGATCATGGTGGAGGTAGGCTCCAAGCAGTTCTTCTTCACACATCTATAGCGGGCTTGTTAGTGGTTAGAGTGGTGTGGCGGTGACCGGCATCTTTGTAACTTGCCTTGGGTGTGTGTGCTGTGTGCGGTGGTGGCGTGTGTTTGTATCTGTTTGCTTGTTGGTTGGTGTTTTATATATTAAGCAGAGCAAAAGCCTTTTTGGGTAAAATTAGAAATGTGAGGAAACCGCTGACACGTCACTGGATTTCTCTCCTCTTTTTCGCTCTCTCTCATACTACACTGGCATTTTCTGAAGGAATTGGTGTGTGTTCGTGCAGCACACCAATGGAAATGGAGGACTTCCCCGGTCTCGTGTATGTGTTGCTGCATCTGCTGCTCGCCTCTGCTGCTCGCATCTGCTTTGCCGCTGCCTTGCGTGGAAGGAAAGTCATGAGGCATTGAGTCCATGGTCGACATGCTGGCCTAGAAGATCGATTTGGCGGAGCTCATGGACGGGCACACAATTGCACTCACTCGCAGTCGATGGCGTAATGGCTAGCAAACTCGCAGTCGATGTGCGGATGGCGCCTCATGCACAATAGCGCTACCCGCAACCCTGCACTTCCTCTTCCTTCTACCATTCCTCCCGTGCCACCATCCCTTCCAGCAGCGCCATTGCCTTCTCCCTCCCGTCCCCGTCCAGCCACCGTGATAGCCGTGACCATCTTGTGCTCCTCCGGCCACCCGAGATCGTCGAGCTTCCATGCTGCCTGTCTATCCAGCCGCTCATACATGCTGTCATTCGTGCTGGACCAGCCCCTCTTCGTGCGCGCCATGGCAGAGGAGTCGGGCCACATGGAGGTGGCGAGGGATGACTGTGACAGATGGCCGTGGTACAGCTACCGCCAGCGAGTGATGCTGACTTTGAGCTCGGCAACATCGGCGTCAGTGTGCAGGGTGAATGCACAAGAGGTGCTTGATAAAATGTAGTTGTGGTATGAAAGAGAGACTAGAGAAGCAGCAACCATTCTGGGATTGCACTCTCCGACTGCATGATGTAGAGCGGTACGTCCCTCGTTGTCTTGCACATTAACAAGCTTGCGAAGTATTGGCGTCCCCAGGACAAACTCAACGAACTCCGATTGATCATGATGTACAGCTGTATGAAGCAATGTAGTACCATCTGCTTTCCTATAAGAAGCATCGAGACAATGTTCCAGAACCTTTCCAGCGGCAGCAACCATACCTCGAACTGCCGCATCATTAAGGAGAGGATAACCTTTGTTGCCTGTTAAATACCCTAGTGTTGAATGGTGTTCCAGCAGTACTTGTAAAATGTCAATGTTGTCGTAATTTACAGCATGTGCTATTGGAGTATTTTGGGATCTGTCAGCTTCTCTGGCCAAGTCAGGACGTTCCTTCATAATTATTTTGATGAATTCTGAAAAACAAATGACAGGTTAGTAGAGTGAAATCACATTGTAACAAACTATAATTGCAGTCCAGATATTATATGTCACACCTTGATCCCCATTCTTAACTGCAGCATGTAGACAATTGCCGCCATATTGTCCTCCTGAAGAAGCAGACAAAGGATTTTGCATTAGTTTCTGGAAAACCTATGTAAAATTCCTCATGACCGCAAAGTACATCGGTGACTCATTTTTCTTGCCCACAGCTTGCGACAGCCCATGCTCTGCTGCTATCAACTCCAGTGCAAGATCCTTGTGGCCGTTGCGAATGGCATGGTGCAGTGCATTAAATCCGTACCCGTCTTGTTGCAAGATTGCCTGCCTCGATCCATGGTGCACGGAGCAGTGTCGACCGAGTAAGAAAGAAGACAAAGAGACGTGGCCATTTCTCACCGTGGTGATAAGTGGTGTCTCCCCGTCCAAATTTACAGCATTGATGAGAGAATCTTCCAGTTCCAGCATGTCCTTGTAGAATCCCTCGTGGACATAGATGCAGGAAATGTGAAGGCATGTGTTGCCAACTGGAGTTGTTCCAAGAAGAATGCTTGGATCCTGTGAGGCCATCTCCTTGGCTGCCGTGGAATCACCACACATGGCTGCTTGCAGGAGCCGTTTGTCCATCTTTGGTTGTCCCTGACTCCCTTCCGATGAACTAGTTTTTGATGTATTGCCCGCCATCTATATTTTGATTTAATAACTGCAGGAGGAGACAATTTTATTTTTTTGGAAAAGGAGGCTCATCCCCGTCCTTTGGATCTGAAAACTCTCTTATATTTTCATTACGGAGGGAGTACTTAAGATGAACAAAAGCAAATGATTGAAACTGATTTTTGAAAACTGAAGGGACGACCGACTGAGGTCATTAGTTTATACTCGTAAATATTTTTAGCATGTATATAATTATAAACTGGGTGAAATAGTCACACGTACTACGCCTCAAAGTAACAGAGAGGAGAAACGCTAGCTTAGCTTAGCATAGCTGCTGCTTATCAAGCAACCGACCGGATATATCATGGAGAAGCAAGCAGCCAGTGGATGGCAATTGGAATAGAGTGAAAGGATCGACAGACCTTATTCTTTCTTTCTTCCTTCCGTCCTTCCTTGTGTGTGTCTCCAGATGCAAATATGCAATGAACCACGGCGGCGGACGACCTGTACCACCGCAAGGGGACAGGGACGGCGCTGGCGGTGGTGAAGTGAAGCGTCGAGCTCTTCGGGGATTGATTTGGGTGACGACGGGATGGGTGAGGAGGAATCGGGGGTCGGGGGATCTGAGGATCTCATAACAGCCAAATTTCGTGTTTTGACCCTTTTGTCAAACAAAATCAGGATCTTACCCCCCTTTGAATATTTTTTCGTGATTTGACCCTTTCTACTACCGCCGCGAGGCTCGGCGGTAGGATCTTATAGCCTACCGCCAACTACTGTGGCGGTATCAAACTTATCCACGTCACACCCTACAGCCGCTCCTCCTGGCGGTAGGATGTCTGAACCTACCGCCGTGGTACTTGGCAGTAGGGTGCGGACATATATAAACCGCAGGCCGGCCGCCCCCACCCCCTTTTCCCCCCACCCAGCCCCCCGCACCACCACCACGAAGAACAGAGGAGTTCTCCAACTCGCCATCTCTCATCCCCTCCACTCGCCCCCTCCGATCTTCTTCGTTTCTTCACGGATTTTGCGGATCGAGATGGCCCCGAAGAGAGAAAGGTAAGCTCTTGCGATCCCTCCAATTAGTTTCAATCAAACACCTTTCGATTTGTTGCATTATTCAATTCAAATCACTCCTTTTTTGAACTAGATTGAATACGTTTTTAACCCTAGGATTGATTTAGGTTGATTCTAGATGTTATATTGTTTTAGATATGAACTCTATTCTAGTTGGTATGGTTGTGTTAAGATGAACCCTAGTTCATATTTGATTTGAATGTTTTTTTATATGATGCATGTTGGAGGCATTTGTTGTGATAGATGATGCATGTTCCTATGCTATGATGCAAGTATTGGATGTAGTGTATGATTAATATTGAAGATATTTGTTATATGTAGGGTATGAATCCTCAAGATGAACCTAGTTCATATTTTTTTGTTATCAAAAGATTTATTATATGATGAATATTGGAGATATTTGTTGCATGTAGTGTATGTTAGATGATGGAAATACTGGATTTTGTCGGGGTAAAAATGGTGAACCCCTCAAGATGAACCCTAGTTCATGTTTTTTTTTTGTTTTTTAAGAAAACATGAGATGACGCATGTTGGATGTTTTTGGAGAAATATGTGATATGATGCATTTGAACCTTGATGAGCCTTTGTTTTGCTTATGGTTATGTTTATGCAATTTTTTTAGGAGGCCACCTCTTGCGGATGACATTGGCATCAAGTATACTATGCTTGACCCCTACGTTCGACAAGGGCCATCGTGCCCGTTTTATTGAGAACAGAGTGGTAAGTAACTTTCTTAAAACAAATATTTCGAATCGATGAAAAAAGTCACTAATTCTTTTGGTCTTCATTTCGATAGATGCTCCCACCATTGCGGATGAGGGGTCACGGGACGATCGTGAAAATGGAGTACGACGAGCGGTATGTGTCATTCTACAGGAGAGCCCAACTGCTGGGTTTCGTCCTGCAGTTCAAGCGCAAGCTGCCGACACTCGTTCACTCTGCTCTCACGTCTTTGATCGATCGGTGTCGGCTAGAGACGCACATCTTCCATCTTCCATGTGGGGAGATGACGGTAACACTCGAGGATTGGGGGATGATAACGGGCCTACCGCTCGAGGGTCATGCTCTTACAGGACGAGTGGAGAGGAAGAACTGGCACGACAGGGTTGTCGCCCTCATCGGCGACTGCCCCCCAGATAATAAGAACCGGACTTCCGGCGTCCCACTACCCTGGCTCCTGAAGTACCGGAACAAGTGCCCGGAAGGGGCCGAACCCCGGGTGGTGGAGTAGTACGCCAGGGCCTACCTGTGGTATCTTCTCACGGAGGTAGTGTTTCCAGACTGCTCTGGGGACACTGCCCTCTGGATGTATCTCGACTTCCTGGTGGACTGGGATGCGGGGTACAGCTGGGGGGCCGCCGGCCTCGCCTACCTATACCGTTCCGTAAGTGAATATCAGATCATTGTTTCAAATATCATGGACGTGCGCTGCTTTGGGTTTTGGCATCTTATCATCTACACTTGTTTTGTAGCTTGACGATGCAACGCTGAGGACGAAAGCTACGTCCGGTATGTGTGGATGTGTGTGGGGCCTCTCCATTTGGATGTGGGAGTGAATCCCGGTGGGTCGTCCAGAGAATCTTAGAGCGCGTCCATGGACTGACTATGGCGAAGATGGCGATGATGCTCGAAACCCGACCGCCGCATACACTTGGGATGCGGTGGGTACAATCTCGGGTGAATCCAAGGCCTTGTGCAAGATCTTCATCAACGAGCTTGATGCTCTGACGCCTCTCCAGGTATAAGACCTAGATTTCGAATGTGGTTGACAACACTTTCACTTGAGCTTACCACTTTTGGTGCTAGGTTATCTGGCGACCGTATACTGACGACAGAGAGCTGGGGTTTGAGCTGAACGTGATGTGCAAGCCGGACCGGCTTCTCTGACGGTGCATCGTGCCCATGATTTGTGTCTATGCCGTCGAGTACCACTTGCCACAGTGCGTTGCCGCGCAATTTGGTAAGGCGCAACACACACCACCAGCCGGCATCGTCAAAGATACCGGTGGCTACGACCTGCACTTGTGAGTACCACCGCCCGTTCTCATCGTTACCAACTTTCCTATTTTTCCTAATGGTGTTTTACAATCTTTCTTGTGCTTTGCAGGCTGAGCAGGAAGAAGAATCAGTCTATCACCGATTGGGGAGAGAAACATGCCAAATATGTGAATGAATGGAACGAGTGGAAAACTCGCAAAGATGTGGAGAGAAGAGTGATTGAATGGGAGGAGTACTCGGATCACCTGCTGTAGTTCGACGATGGCATCAAGCATCGTCTGCGACTAAGGCCACAGTGGACGACGGCAGATGCCGAAAGTCTGTACGACGACGACTCCGAGAATGAAGCCTACAATGACAGCATCAGAGAGCTACAGGGCGGATTTAGGGAGTACGGACCCATCATGAACAGAGTGGTAAGTTATTTTTATCTGTTTTCAACCGATGTTTGGATGAAATCAACTTTAGTGCTACTGACTCATTTTATTCGATTGCAGTCTTCGGAGCTGAACAAAAGCATTTTTGATGCCTCTGATGCGCTTAGTTCTATCCCTGGGACTCGAGCTAGTGAGACCAAGTTGAGGGGAACGGTGAAGGTAACATGTAGTTCATTTGCTTATGCTCATTATGAAGTTGATCCATATTGTGCTTATTGTTTTGTTCTCATTGCAGAAGTTCCTCAAAAAATGTCGCAAGCTTGTGGGCCTGCTCGGGTGTGCCACCTCCTCTGCTGACGTGATTGCTCATGCAGCACCGATGCGTAGACTCGCTTCATCGAGCCAGGCCGCCTCATCGTCTATGGCGGTTCAAGATGACAAGGAGGAAGGCGAGGACGATGATGATGAAGAGGAAGATGAAGAAGAAGGCGAGGAAGAGGAAGCAGAATAACATGGTGAAGAAGAGGAAGAGGACGATGAGGAGGAGGAGGAGTACGATGATCCCCACGGACCTCCACCAACTCAGACATCCCAACGTGGGAAGAGAAATATGCCGACGAAGGATGTGTTTAGTCCATCCCCGTTTCAGAAAGCGCATCCTACTCATCGCAAGAAGGCGGCCGAGAAGCGATCCAAGAACAACGAGGACCGGACCGCGAAGAGGGGAAGTAAGGACTGAAGTTGTTGCCGTGTCGTTGAACTAAAAATTTGCATGTTTGCTTCATGAACCATATGGATTTTCTCGTGAAACTGTTTCGTTAATTTGCTATGTATAACTTGGTGAAAAACTTTTGGATGTCTATTTGCTATGTATCCAACCTATCTTATTTATGAATTTGTGAATGTGTGCTTCATATATCATACATATGCTTCATGTTTACAAGTGTTTGAATGTTGTCTGCCAAAAATTAAAAACTAGAAAAGTTAGGAGGTGCAAAAAATGCACTCTGGGCCACCCTACCGCCAGACACTATGGCGGTAGGTCTGTACAGCCTACCATAGACCCTGTGACACCAGGCGGTAGGGTGCCTCCCCCCACGCCCCCTCCTGTGACCAAAAAAGCCAGCATCCCAGCGGTAGGGTTGCACAACCTACCGCCCGGGTTCTTGGCGGTACGATCCTACCGCCGAACGCCCCGGCGGTAGGTTGTGCAACCCTACCGCCTAGATGCTGGCTTTTTTGGTCATAGAAACCCAGCACCACATGCTCCCACCTTACCACCGTGTCCTATGGTGGTAGGTTGTGGTTTCCTCCCGCCGTGGCCCTGGCGGTAGGGTGTTGCGCTGGCCGTTAGGTAACGGCAGTGGGTCAGATGTCACCGCTAGAAACCCTGGCGGTAGCCTGCGTGACCCTACCGCTGAGCCTTTTGGCGGTAGCAAAAGGGTCAGATGTCAAAAAAAAATTTAAAGAGGGGTCAAATCCCAATTTTGTTTGACAAAAGGGTCAAAACATGAAATTTGGCCTCTCGTAACAACTAGCTAGCAGCCGGCGGTGGGATACATGCATGGTATGAACAGTGGAGGAGTAGGACGGGCAAATGGGTTCGTCTTTCTCTTTACCGTACGTAGGTGCACTCTAGAAAAAGACCCAGTGTCACTGCCATGCACAGTGGTCATCCGATTGGATCTCGGCGAGGCAGGGCATCCAAGGAGCAAACCATAGTGCCGAAGTGATGGAAATTAAAGCCTTCGGTCCACGGAAAAAGCATTGGTTGCACGCTGTCCCGACACCCGAGGCAGCAACTTGGCCGAGCACAGAGGCACAGAGAGGCAGGCAGGCACGTCAGTACCATCAACTTTACTTATAGCACGTGTAAAGCATGTTTAGTAGTACAGAGTTAGTACGATATTGCGATGTCGTATATAGCCACCATTTTTTATAGCCTCTCATACAATAAAATTAGTTATAAGGTTGGCTACTTTTTCTCATCTTTTTTCTATCTCTTTATTCATATTTATCGTATCGACTTAGGAATCCGCATATGGCTAAGCTCTTGCACGAGAGCCCACTCTCTTTACTTCAGATTTTCCATGTCTTTTTCCTCCACATAGGCAAAATTGCCATGTAAGCGGGCTATAAGCTTGTTGTATTGTACTTGCTCTTAGATTGCCAATAGCGTGGGAGTAAATTCATTAGTAACTCAGCAAATTTGCTTATATTGTAATGATTTAAAGAGAAGAGAGACGCTTTGAATAACATAGCTACTTACTCATACTATGAGTAACATCACATATATCAACACGAGATGAGTCTACAAGCTAATAAATGAAGTGTTGCATAACACCATACATATTTTACTCTCCACTATAGAAATAGTAACATAGACTAGTTACTAGTCTAGTCTTACCAAGTAAAATCGGACACTTTAAAATTGTTTTAAGGTTCTCCTAAAATGATTTTGAAGGCTTTGGCAGAACATAACCTGTAAATTTCATACGACAAATTTAAAAATACCTCCGCGCTACAAATAGCTCATCACACAACCATAGTTCGTACATAGCAAATACAAAGTTCGCAATACAAATTAAACCTAGATCGACTGGCTCACTCATCGATGTCGTCGTAGAACTTCTCGGCGGACTTGGGGCACATGTTGGCAAGAGCATGCTCGTCTTGTGCGGTGGCGAGGCGGCCGGTGACGCCTTCTTCACCGGCCGCCACCGCGCGCTCCACGGTGATATGCTCCGCTTCTATCTCACGGCAACTCTGGATGTGCGGAAAGAGGTTGACATGGAGCTGGTTGAAGCCGGCCCAAGGGATCCACCCGCCGTTGCGGGATAGCCGGCTGCGGCTACGGGCTTGCTATGAGCACCATGGCTCGACAGTGGCTTGGCTGGAGCTGCTGGCCTCCTTGTCGTGTTTTCCGAGCTTGCACGGTGGTGAGCCGCCACGAGCACGAGCGACACGGGCCATGGAGCAAAAGAAAAGAAGGCTGAGGAGCGGTGATATTTGTCGCCAGAGTTGGGGAATGGTAGCGGTAATACGGGGGGATTGCACTGGAGGGGATAGAGTTTGCATCCGGTAAAACAATGCCAAACCCATAGATATAGCGCCAAAGAGGTTGATATGCAGCCCGCCTGTAAGAATATTACGGGCCGGTGGACTTTTAGCGAACCTGTTCGGGTCAAAAAGAACGAAAAACTATAAAACCGCTAAAAATTTATGGGCCATGTTAGAGAATCTCCAATAGACCCCTTATATCCCACCAAGCTGTAAAATAACCGCCGGCTTCCATTTTTGGATGAAAAGGTAAGCCCGAACACACACCTTATCACTAGTAGAAAACAGGGCATTAGTCCCGGTTCGTAAGGGCCTTCAATCCCGGTTGTGCAACCAGGACTAAGGAATCGGGACTAAAGGCCCCCACTTTTAGTACAGATCGTGTTACGAACCGGGACTAAAGAGGCTCCACGTGGCCGCTGCACAGAGCTCAGGCAGGAGGACCTTTAGTCCCGGTTGGTAACACCAATAGGGACAAAAAGCGTTCTTTTTGAAAGGAGCGGTTTAGGGTTTTGGAGGGTCCACTAGTAGAAAACAGGGCTTACGTTCGGGCCAGATAAGCCCATTAGTCCCGGTTCAGTCACGAACCAGGACCCATGGGCCCATTGGTCCCGGTTCGTGAGGCCAAGGGGCCTGCCGGGCCTCGTGGGGGCATTGGTCCCGGTTGGTGGCTTGAAGTGGGACCAAAGGCTGCCCTTTAGTCCCGGTTCATGCCACGAACTGGGACCAATGACATGCCTATATATAGCCCTCGCCCCCGACTAGAGCAGTGGAGTGCTCTATTTTTTCTAGGCGTTGAGGGGAGGGTTTTGTGGTGCTCTAGCTCATCTCCTATGCACATGAGCTGTTCGATGGAATGCCCGAGCCACAGTACTTAAGATTTCTCCTCTCCAAGCTTGACCTCCAAGCTCCATTTTCCTCAATATTTGTCTCGGTTTAGTGGTCCGTCACGTCCCGTCCCTGTCTTCACCGCCGTCGATCGCCCGCGATGATCTTGTCGCCGGTACCACCGTGGTGAGCCTCTTATTCTTATCTTCTTTTTGAAAGGAAAAAATTCTTACTTGTATGATTAGATAGATACTTGTATAATTTTAATAGTTTTATTATTGCTTCTTATTATATAGTGATGGTTTTGGTATCCGCCCCCGTCGGCCCTCGTCCTGTCTATGATTCGGATGTGGTATATATTGTCTTTATAACTATTTGGTTCATTTATTGTTTATGACAATTATGCCGACCAACAACAACAACAACAACAACAACAAAGCCTTTAGTCCCAAACAAGTTGGGGTAGGCTAGAGGTGAAACCCATAAGATCTCGCACATGGATAGCAAGTTTCCACGCACCCCTGTCCATAGCTAGCTCTTTGTCGATACTCCAATCCTTCATGTCTCTCTTAACGGACTCCTCCCATGTCAAAATCGGTCGACCCCGCCCTCTCTTGACATTCTCCGCACGCTTTAGCCGTCCGCTATGCACTGGAGCTTCTGGAGGCCTGCGCTGAATATGCCCAAACCATCTCAAACGATGTTGGACAAGCTTCTCCTCAATTGGTGCTACCCCAACTCTATCTCGTATATCATCATTCCGGACTCGATCCTTCCTCGTGTGGCCACACATCCATCTCAACATACGCATCTCCGCCACACCTAACTGTTGAACATGTCGCCTTTTAGTCGGCCAACACTCCGCGCCATACAACATTGCGGGTCGAACCGCCGTCCTGTAGAACTTGCCTTTTAGCTTTTGTGGCACTCTCTTGTCACAGAGAATGCCAGAAGCTTGGCGCCACTTCATCCATCCGGCTTTGATTCGATGGTTCACATGTTCATCAATACCCCCATCCTCCTGCAACATTGACCCCAAATACCGAAAGGTGTCCTTCCGAGGTACCACCTGGCCATCAAGGCTAACCTCCTCCTCCTCACAGCTAGTAGTACTGAAACCGCACATCATGTACTCGGTTTTAGTTCTACTAAGCCTAAACCCTTTCGATTCCAAGGTTTGTCTCCATAACTCTAACTTCCTATTTACCCCCGTCTGACTATCGTCAACTAGCACCACATCATCCGCAAAGAGCATACACCATGGGATATCTCCTTGTATACCCCTTGTGACCTCATCCATCACCAATGCAAAAAGATAAGGGCTCAAAGCTGACCCCTGATGCAGTCCTATCTTAATCGGGAAGTCATCGGTGTCGACATCACTTGTTCGAACACTTGTCACAACATTATTGTACATGTCCTTGATGAGGGTAGTGTACTTTGCTGGGACTTTGTGTTTCTCCAAGGCCCACCACATGACATTCCGCGGTATCTTATCATAGGCCTTCTCCAAGTCAATGAACACCATATGCAAGTCCTTCTTATGCTCCCTATATCTCTCAATAAGTTGTCGTACCAAGAAAATGGCTTCCATGGTCGACCTCCCAGGCATGAAGCCAAACTGATTTTTGGTCACGCTTGTCATTCTACTTAAGCGGTGCTCAATAACTCTCTCCCATAGCTTCATTGTATGGCTCATCATCTTAATTCCACGGTAATTAGTACAACTCTGAACATCCCCCTTGTTCTTGAAGATTGGTACTAATATACTCCGTCTCCATTCTTCTGGCATCTTGTTTGCCCGAAAAATGAGGTTGAAAAGCTTGGTTAGCCATACTATCGCTATGTCCCCGAGACCTTTCCACACCTCAATGGGGATACAATCAGGGCCCATCGCCTTGCCTCCTTTCATCCTTTTTAAAGCCTCCTTCACCTCAGACTCCTAGATGCGCCGCACAAAACGCATGCTGGTCTCATCAAAGGAGTCATTCAGTTCAATGGTAGAACTCTCATTCTCCCCATTGAATAGCTTGTCGAAGTACTCCCGCCATCTATGCTTAATCTCTTCGTCCTTCACCAAGAGTTGTCCTGCTCCGTCCTTGATGCATTTGACTTGGCCAATATCCCTCGTCTTCCTCTCCCGGATCTTAGCCATCTTATAGATGTCCCTTTCACCTTCCTTCGTGCCTAACCGTTGGTAGAGGTCCTCATATGCCCGACCCCTTGCTTCACCAACAGCTTGCTTTGCGGCCTTCTTCGCCATCTTGTACTTCTCTATGTTGTCTGCACTCCTATCCAGGTATAGGCGTCTGAAGCAATCTTTCTTCTCTTTAAGCGCCTTCTAGACATCATCATTCCACCACCAGGTATCCTTATCTTCGCTTCTCCTTCCCCTGGACACTCCAAACTCCTCCAAGGCCACCTTACGAATGCAAGTCACCATCTTCATCCACACATTGTCCGCATCCCCTCCTTCTTCCCAAGGGCCCTCCTTAAATACCCTCTCCACACATTGTCCGCATCCCCTCCTTCCTCCCAAGGGCCCTCCTTAAATACCCTCTCCTTAAACACCTGAGCTACCTCCCCCTTGAGCTTCCACCACTTCGTTCTAGCGACCTTGGCACGCTTATCCCGCTGGACACGAATCCGAAAGCGGAAGTCAGCAACCACCAGCTTATGCTGGGGTACAACACTCTCCCCAGGTATCACCTTACAGTCTAGGCACGCACGCCTATCTTCTCTTCTCGAGAGGATGAAATCATTCTGGCTAGAGTGTTGGCCACTACTAAAAGTCACCAGATGTGATTCTCTCTTTCTAAAGAGGGTGTTAGCTACAATCATGTTGTAGGCTAGAGCAAAGCTTAAGACATCTTCTCCTTCTTGATTCCTGATGCCATAGCCAAAGCCCCCATGCGCCCCTTCAAAACCTGTGTTAGATGTACACACGTGGCCATTGAGGTCTCCTCCTATGAAGAGCTTCTCACCAATCGGTACACTCCTAACCATGTCTTCCAAGCCTTCCCAGAACTCCCTCTTGGTGTTCTCATTGTGGCCTACTTGCGGGGCATATGCGCTGATAACATTGAGAACCAAGTCCTCAGCTACCAGCTTGACCAGGATAATCCGGTCCCCACGTCTCCTGATGTCTACCACTCCATACTTGAGGCTCTTGTTGATCAAGATGCCTACGCCATTTCTGTTTATAGCCGTCCCCGTGTACCACAGCTTGAAGCCGGTATCCTCCACCTCCTTCGCCTTCTGTCCTCTCCATTTGGTTTCTTGGACGCAAAGGATATCAACACCTCTCCTCACTGCTGCATCAACTAGCTCCCGAAGCTTCCCTGTCAGAGACCCTACATTCCAGCTACCTAAGCGAATCCTCCTAGGCTCGGCTAGCTTCCTTACCCTTCGCACTCGTCGAGTCAAATGCGAAGACCCTTGCTTATTTTCCACTACATCCGGGCGCCGATGTAGCGCGCCACTAAGGATGCGACGACCCGATCCTCGCTCACTTGCCACCGTATCCGGATCAAGATACGGCGCACTACTTGGGGGGTGATGGCCCGGCCCTTGCCCGTTTTCCACCACACCCGGGTTCCGATGTGGCGCGTCGCTGAGAGAGTTACGCCCCAATGAAAATCTTTTGGGTTTCATCTCCATAAGAGTGGCTGAGTTTTTACGTTGGCTCGCCAAGCCTATCATAACCCTCCTCCTTTACCCGGGCTTGGGACCGGCTATGTGGAGACAAGATAGGCAGAGTTACAATTATGCCGACCAACGTGACATAAATTTTATTTATCTAGGAGGTATGTGAACCGGAAATTCCAACCGACCCTATCGTCGAGAGGTTAAATTTAGTTGAAGAAGAAAACAATTTCTTGAAGGAAAAAATATAAAAAATTGAGGAGGAGAAGATGATATTGGAGTTGCATGTTGCGGATGTCGTCGATGATCACAAGATCAAGATGGATGCAATGCGCTTGAAGATTAGAAAGATAAGAAAATATGCCATTCATACCGAGGCTTGGTATCATTATGCCATTGGATCAATTGTTACCTTGGTTGCGATTATGATAGCATTTGTTTTTGCATTGAAATATTTTACATAGTTTGAATGTATGGTTTAATTAATTAGATGCTCTGGAGAGCTATATGTTGTTCAACGAGAACTATGTATGTACTTTGGTTTTAATGTGATGATGAACTTATATTAATTTGGTCACTTAATTATCTATTCATGATGTTCTGTAATGGTTTTTTACACACTTAATTATATATAATGTACACGGATTAACCGGCAATGGATGTACGGTGACACACACACCTCTGAGTACATTAAGGACGTGCATGATTTTCTCGAAGTGGCTGAGGCAAAGAAGCAGAATGGTTTTATTGTTGGAAATATGCCCTAGAGGCAATAATAAAATGGTTATTATTGTATTTCCTTGTTCATGATAATTGTCTATTGTTAATGCTATAATTGTATTAACTGGAAACCGTAATACATGTGTGAATACATAGACCACAACATGTCCCTAGTGAGCCTCTAGTTGACTAGCTCGTTGATCAATAGATGGTTATGGTTTCCTGACCATGGACATTGGATGTCATTGATAACGGGATCACATCATTAGGAGAATGATGTGATGGACAAGACCCAATCCTAAGCATAGCACAAGATCGTGTAGTTCGTTTGCTGAAGATTTTCTAATGTCAAGTATCATTTCTTTAGACCATGAGATTGTGTAACTCCCGGATACTGTAGGAGTTCTTTGGGTGAACCAAACGTCGCAACGTAACTGGGTGACTATAAAGGTGCACTACAGGTATCTGCGAAAGTGTTTGTTGGGTTCGCACGAATCGAGACTGGGATTTGTCGCTCAATGTGATGGAGAGGTATCTCTGGGCCCACTCGGTAATGCATCATCATAATGAGCTCAATGTGACTAAGTAGTTAGTCACGGGATCATGCATTACGGAACGAGTAAAGTGACTTGCCGATAACGAGATTGAACGAGGTATTGGGATACCGACGACCGAATCTCGGGCAAGTAACATACCGATTGACAAAGGGAATTGTATACGGGATTCATTGAATCCCCGACATCATGGTTCATCCGATGAGATCATCGTGGAACATGTGGGAGCCAACATGGGTATCCAGATCCCGCTGTTGGTTATTGGCCGGAGAGATGTCTCGGTCATGTCTGCATGGTTCCCAAACCCGTAGGGTCTACACACTTAAGGTTCGATTACGCTAGGGTTATAAGGGAAGTTTGTATGTTGTTACTGAATGTTGTTCGGAGGCCCGGATGAGATCCCGAACGTCATGAGGAGTTCCGGAGGTAAAGATTTGTATATGGGAAGTCCAGTTTCAGTCACCGGAATAGTTTCGTGGGTTAGCGGTATTGTACCGGGACCACAGAAAGGTGTCTGAGGTCCACCGGGTGGGGCCACCTGCCCCGAGGGACTTGATGGGCTGAATATGGGAGGGAACCAGCCCCTAGTGGGATGGTGCGCCCCTCCCCAAAGGCCCAAGGCGCCTAAGATTGAAAACCCTAGGGGAGGGGGGGGCCTCCACCTTGCTTGGGGGCAAGCCTCCCCTCATGGCCTCCGCCCCTCCCCTCTAGATGAGATCTGGAGGGGGCCGGCCCCCTATCCCCTTCCCCTATATATAGTGGAGGTTTTGGGGCTCCTATGCACATGAGTTTCCCTCTCTCCTGGCGCAGCCCTACCCCTCCCCCTCCTCGTCTCTCGCAGTGCTTGGTGAAGCCCTGTTGGAGTGCCACGCTCCTCCATCACCACCACGCCGTTGTGCTGCTGCTGGATGGAGTCTTCCCCAATCTCTCCCTCTCTCCTTGCTGGATCAAGGCACGGGAGACGTCACCGGGCTGTACGTGTGTTGAACGCGGAGGCACCGTTCTTCGGTGCTTAGATCGGATTCGGGTTATGAGGATGCACCCCCTCTCTCTCGTTGCTTGTATCTCCATAGATTGCTCTTGGAGATGCGTAGAAAATTTTGAATTTCTGCTACGTTCCCCAACAGTGGCATCATGAGCTAGGTCTATTCAGTAGATTCTATGCACGAGTAGAACACAAGTTGTTATGGGCGTTGATTTTGTTCAATATGCTTACCGTTACTAGTCGTATCTTGTTTCGACGGTATTGTGGGATGAAGAGGCCCGGACCGACCTTACACGTACACTTACGTGAGACAGGTTCCACCGACTGACATGCACTTGTTGCATAAGGTGGCTAGTGGGTGCTAGTTTCTCCCACTTTAGTCGGATCGGATTCGATGAAAAGGGTCCTTATGAAGGGTAAATAGAAATTGGCATATCACGTTGTGGTTTTGGTGTAGGTAAGAAACGTTCTTGCTAGAAACCTCTAGCAGCCACATAAAAACTTGCAACAACAATTATAGGACGTCTAACTTGTTTTTGCAGCATGTAACGCCCTCGATGCGGCTATAGCTCCCACGTGTCGAGGCACGACTTAGAGGCATAACCGCATTGAAAGCAATGTCGCAAGTCAGGCAATCATTACAACATCCCATGTAATATATAATAAAAGGGGGAGATAACATAGTTGGCTTACACTCGCCACGTCACATCAGAGTGCATAAATAACATCCATCAAACAAACACTCATGGCCCGACTACGACGCCAAAATAGAAAAGAACCCAACATGCGACAAGGTCCTGAATCGATAACCCCAACCAGGCACCACTACTGATCATCGGGAAAGGAAACATAATAACGCTGAGAGTCCTCGTCGAACTCCCACTTGAGCTCGTACTTGTCACCTGGAGCGGAATCACCTGGACCTGCATCTGGAGTTGTAGTATCTGTGAGCCTCAAGGACTCAGCAATCTCACACCCACGCGATCAAAACTATTTAAGCTCATGGGAATGGATAAGGCAAATATATGTGGATCTGCAGCAAGCGACTAGCATATGTGGTGGCTATCCTATTCGCAAAAGAGAGCGAGAAGAGAAGGCGAAGCACGAGCGATACAAATATGATCGAGAAGTGATCCTATAGCAACCTACGACAAGCATAACTCCAACACCGTGTTCACTTCCCGGACTCCGCCGAGAAGGGACCATCACGGTTACACACGCGGTTGATGTATTTTAAATAAGGTCAACTTCGGGTTTTCTACAACCGGACGTTAACAAATTCCCATCTGCCCATAACCGCGGGCACGGCTTTCGAAAGTTCAATCCCTGCGGGGGAGTCCCAACTTAGCCCATGACAAGCTCTCACGGTCAACGAAGGAATAGACCTCCACCCGAGACATTCCGATCAGACTCGGTATCCCGGTACAACAAGACATTTCGACAGGGTAAAACTAAACCAGCAACACCGCCCGAATGTGCCGACAAATCCCGATAGGAGCTGCACATATCTCTTTCTCAGGGCACACTCAGATTGTCCTAGGTACGGGTAGGCCAGCCCAGAGTTGCCCCTGGTAGCCACCGGTAGCTGACAGGTGGACCAACACTCAGAGGAGCACTGGCCCGGGGGGGTAAAATAACGATGACCCTTGAGTCTGCAGAACCCAAGGGAAAGAAAAGGCTAGGTGGCAAATGGTAAAACCAATGTTGGGCATTGCTGGAAGAGCTTTACTTAGGACGAACTGTCAAGGGGTTCCCATAATAGCCCAACCGTGTAAGGAACGCAAAA
>NC_041384.1:759130539-759140145 GCF_002162155.2 Triticum dicoccoides
GGGATTTGGAGGAGGGGGTCTATAAATAGACATAAGTGGAGCTAGGAGAGTCCAAATGAGGTGCGGTTTTCGCCCACACGATCGTGATCGAACGCTCTAGGACATGGAGCAGAGTTTGGTGGGTTTTTGGGCCAAATTTGGGGGGTGTTGGGCTGCAACACACACGAGGCCTTTCCGGTCCCTCGGTTAACCGTTGGAGTATCAAACGAAGTCCAAATGACCCGAAACTTGACAGGCGGTCTACCGGTAGTAAACCAAGGCCGCTTGGCAAGTCTCGGTCCAATCCGGAAATGTTTAAACCCCACACACGAAAGAAAGGTAGAAATGACCACCGGAGGAGAACGAAGCGCCGGAATGCAAAACGGACAACGGGGAAAAGGCTCGAATGCATGAGATGAACATGTATGCAAATTCCATGCACGTGATGACATGATAAGAGATGCACGAAAAAGAAAAACAACACGCGGAGACAAAAACCCAAACCCGAGAAATAAATATAACTTAGCGCCGGAGACGGCAAGAGTTGGATACAAATATGGAAAGTATATCTGGGGCGTTACAACACTCCACCACTACGAAAAGATCTCGTCCCGAGATCTAGGACTGAAAGAACTCCGGGTACTCAGAACGGAGGTGATCCTCGCGTTCCCAGGTGGCTTCACGGTCGGAATGGTGAGACCACTTAACTTTGAGAAATTTGATTGACTTGTTGCGAGTCTTGCGTTCAGTCTCTTCAAGAATAGCAACTGGGTGCTCACGATAAGAGAGATCTTCTTGGAGCTCAATGTCCTTGAAGTTGACGGTGCGGTCAGGAGTCTTGAAGCACTTTCGAAGCTGAGAGACATGGAACACATCATGAACATTTGCAAAGTTTGAAGGAAGCTCGAGTTGATAGGCGAGGTCGCCTCTCTTGCTGACAATCTTGAAAGGTCCCACGTATCTAGGGGCAAGCTTCCCTTTGATACCGAAGCGACGAGTACCTTTCATGGGAGAGACGCGGAGGTAAACATGATCTCCGATCTCGAAAACCAGATCACGGTGCTTACTATCATAGTAGCACTTCTGGCGGGATTGAGCTGCTTTGAGGTTATCACGAATGACTTTGCACATTTCTTCTGCTTCTGTGATTAAGTCATTACCCAGCAGCTGATGTTCACCGGTTTCAGACCAGTTGAGAGGGGTACGGCACTTCCTGCCATATAGAATTTCAAAGGGGGCCTTGCCCGAACTTGCTTGAAAGCTGTTGTTGTATGAGAATTCAGCATAAGGAAGACAATCCTCCCACTTCATGCCGAAGGAGATCACACAAGCCCTGAGCATATCTTCAAGAATTTGGTTGACACACTCGACTTGACCGCTCGTTTGGGGATGGAAAGCTGTGCTGAAGCGGATGTTTGTGCCCATGGCCTTCTGAAAAGAATCCCAAAACTTAGAGGTAAAGATGCTGCCACGGTCTGAAGATATCACTTGAGGAATACCGTGCAGAGAGACAATGCGAGAGGTATAGAGTTCCGCCAATTGAGCTGCAGTGATTGACTCTTTGATAGGCAGAAAGTGAGCCACTTTGGTGAGCTTGTCGATGACGACGAATATAGCATCATTGCCACGCTTGGACTTTGGAAACCCAGTCACGAAGTCCATTTCAATGTGGTCAAACTTCCATTCTTGAATGGCAAGAGGTTGGAGGAGACCTGCTGGCCTTTGGTGTTCTGCCTTCACTCTTCTGCAGACATCACACTCGTTCACGAATTGAGCGATCTCGCGCTTCATTCGAGTCCACCAATAAGTTTGCTTGAGATCCTGATACATCTTCGTACTACCAGGGTGGATGGAGAGGAGAGAGTTGTGAGCCTCGTTCATGATCATCTTACGAAGTTCACCTTTGGGCACAACAATTCGATCCTCGAAGAAGAGAGTGTCCTTGTCATCAAGTCGGTAGCACTTATACTTGGACTGACTCTTTGCAATACCAATCTTCACCTTTTTCACCATAGCATCAAGAAGTTGGGCTTGGCGAATCTGGTCTTCTAAGGTAGGAGAAACTTGAAGGTTGGCGAGGAAACCTTGAGGAACAACTTGCAGATTAAGTTTGCGGAAAGCTTCACAAAGCTCGGGTTGATAAGGCTTGAGAATCAGACTGTTGCAATATGCTTTCCTACTCAAAGCGTCAGCAATCACATTAGCCTTGCCTGGAGTATACTCGATACTCGGATTGTACTCTTGAATCATTTCGACCCATCGAGTCTGCCTGAGGTTGAGATTAGGCTGAGTGAAGATGTACTTGAGACTCTTGTGATCAGTGAAAATGTCCACTTTCCTTCCCAATAGAAGATGTCTCCAAGTCAACAAAGCATGCACAACTGCCGCCAACTCGAGATCATGAGTGGGGTAGTTCTTCTCATTAGGTTTCAACTGGCGAGAGGTATAAGCAACAACTTTCTTCTCTTGCATTAGTACAGCACCGAGACCTTGGAGAGAGGCATCACAAAAGACCTCGTACGGCTTGGTTTCATCAGGCGGAGTCAGAACCGGAGCAGTGATCAATCTCTCTTTCAAAGCGTTGAAAGCCATATCACACTCCGGAGACCAAACGTACTTGACATGCTTCTGAAGAAGATTTGAGAGAGGCTTGGCGATCTTAGAAAAGTTTTCAATGAATCTTCTGCAATAGCTTGCGAGACCGAGGAAACAGCGGAGTTGCTTCACGTTCTGAGGAGGTTCCCAATTCACAATTGCGGAGACCTTCTCAGGATTCACGGAAATGCCCTTGGCAGAGATGATATGACCAAGATAAAGAACCTCATCGAGCCAAAATTCACACTTGGAGAACTTGGCGTAGAACTGATGTTCTCTGAGCTTGTCAAGAACCAAACGCAAGTGCTTGGCATGATCTTTCTTGTTCTTCGAGAAAACCAGAATGTCGTCGAGATAGACCAAAACGAATTCATTGGTGTAGGGGTTGAAGATGAAGTTCATCATGCGAGAGAACGTCGGAGGAGTGTTTGCGAGGCCAAAAGACATGACGGTGTATTCATATGAACCAAAGCTTGTTCTGAACGCCGTCTTGGGAATATCTTGCTCACGAATACGAATCTGATGATAACCCATACGGAGATCAAGCTTGGAGAATACTTGAGCACCCTTGAGTTGTTCGAACAGCTCATTGATGTTGGGAAGTGGGTATTTGTTCTTGATGGTCTTCTTGTTTACCGGACGGTAATCAACACAAAGTCGACTCGATCCATCCTTCTTCTTCACAAAAAGAACACCACAACCCCACGGAGAAGTACTAGGCCGAATGAGACCCAATCTTTCTTGCTCATCGAGTTGTTTCTTCAGCTCCTTCAACTCTTCAGGTCCGAGCTTGTAAGGACGTTTGCACACAGGTTCCGTGCCAGGCTCAAGTTCAATAACGAATTCAACTGGCCGGTGCGGAGGCATTCCTGGGAGCTCTTCTGGAAAGACGTCTTGATACTCACAAACAACCGGAATCTGCGAAATAGCATCCAATTCACCCTTCTCATTGAGAGAAAACAACCGGATGGTATTATCCCGAGCGGCAAAGACAATGACATCCTCAGACGAATGAGTCAGTTGAATCTGCCTGGCTGCACAATCAAGCTGAGCTTTATGCTTAGAGAGCCAGTCCATCCCGAGAATAAGATCGATATCCGAGTTGCCAAGAACCGTAGGAGAAGCCAAGAACTTGTAGTCACCCAGAGTGATAGAAACATCCGGAACGATGGAGTTAGCCTGCATGCGCTTACCGGGAGAGACAACTTCTAAAGGACTAGGTAAAACTTGTGAGACCAATTCATGCCTATTTGTAAACGGTCTCGAGATGAAGCAATGCGATGCACCAGTGTCAAAAAGAACTTTTGCAGGAATATCATTAACAGGAAGGTTACCCATGATCACATCAGGCGAATCCTCTGCCTGAGCTGCATTCATCAAGTTGACCTTGGCGGACTTGGGGTTATGCTTGACCACAGCTGTACTTGCCGATCTGACAGGAGGAGGAGGAGGAAGACGCCTCTGGTTGGTACACTTGTTGGCATAGTGACCCTTCTGTTGGCACTTGTTGCACATAACCTCTGAAAGCGGACGGTGATACGGAGCACTTGATCTTGGCGCTTGAGACGAAGACTTGTTCTGAAAGCCTGGGTTGGGTGGGTGGGAGAAACCACTGCCACCTTTGCTCTTCTGCTGATACGGCTGACGGAACGGAGGAGGAGGAAGCCAATACTTCTGCTGCTTGACCACTTGAGTAGAGGAAGACGGAGTAACATCTCTAGCACGCTTCCTGGAAGCATCACACCTCATCTGAGCAGCCTCTTGCTTCAGTGCCATGTTGTAGAACTCATCGTATCTCAACGGCTCAAAGAGGACAAGAGCGAGCTGAATTTCCTCACGAAGACCACCCCTGAACTGATAGATCATGCTCTTCTCATCAGGAACATCCTGCTTGGCAAAACGGGCGAGCTTCTGGAACAACTTGTTGTAGTCATAGACAGACAAAGAGCCTTGCTTCAGATTACGGAATTCCTGACGCTTACTCTCAACCACACTTTGGGGGATGTGATGAGCGCGGAAATCTTGACGAAAATCATTCCAAGTGATAACACGTCCACCTCTGGAATCCTTGTACTGCTGGAACCACTCTGCAGCCTGATCTTTGAGCTGGAAAGAAGCGAACTTGACGAAATCTTCAGGCTTGACGTTGCTGCATTCAAAATGCTTGCCCAGATCCACTAGCCAATCGTCAGCATCGGTAGCCTCAACACAACCGCTGAACGTCTTTGGGCCATTAGCAAGGAACTGGTTCAGTGTAGCAAAGTGGTGCTGAATATGGCCTTGATTCCCTTGACTGCCTTGATTGCGCTCTTGGAGAATTTGCATGATCAACTGTGTGTTTGCATTAGTAGCGGCCATCACAGCTTGCCATGCTTCCGGAGGAGGCGGAGGTGGAGGCGGATCAGGATTCGGAGTCGCGCGCGTTGGAGGAGCCATCCTGAACAGGTTGACCACCATTAGCACACTGATAGACAACAATATAGAAGCTGAATCCAACGGAATGAAAATTGCAACATATAGTCTTCACATCCGAACAGAATGAATGAATGCATTTCTCTTGAAGTGGTCACATATTCATAAATTGAGAAGCCACGAAGAATTAAGGTAGAGAAACATTCAACAAGGTACGGATCAAGAACGAATAATCGGTAAGAAAACCCAATCTCAACCAATATCCGTGGAAGAAGAACTAGAGCTACTAGAATTCCCACCTATGAAACTCCCGAACCTTTCTGGTTATGCAATCAGGTGTTGGGGATACAGGGGAAGCACAATATCTCACCCAAACTAGCAAATCCTACATCCAGCTGTATCCATCCTTCAACACATAACCAGGAAAACTTCGGAAACCATCTACCTCAACCTTCGAAAAGCATCCGTTATACAAGTTATGGCGATACTCCCGAACTCCCGCCCCAGTACTGGGTGGCGTCGAGGTTATCTCACCAACGAACTGCATAAAAGAGATTTCCGATGTCGCGCACATATCTCAAGTATACCAGAATTGCAACGATAAAATTGTGACGACAACACCTCGGAGCTCAACTCCCCGGGACACTGCCACAACCCCTAAAGACAGGAGGCACCAAGAACAATGTTCTCGTCACAAAACCATCGGAACAAAACCAAGATACTCGCGTGATCCTAAAAAAAATTTTAGTGAAATTTGAGAAGAGAAGAGTCAAAACTCTACGTCAGGATGCCTTACCAGAGCGATGAGGAGACTGGGAAGTAAAAGAATTCCTAAGCTCTCCGATATATAATCCCTAAGGACTCAAAACATTTTTCTAGACACAACTCGGCTCCTAAAAACGATCAAGCAATGGGGCTCCTAAGGTCGGGGATGGCTCTGATTACCAACTTGTAACGCCCTCGATGCGGCTATAGCTCCCACGTGTCGAGGCACGACTTAGAGGCATAACCGCATTGAAAGCAATGTCGCAAGTCAGGCAATCATTACAACATCCCATGTAATATATAATAAAAGGGGGAGATAACATAGTTGGCTTACACTCGCCACGTCACATCAGAGTGCATAAATAACATCCATCAAACAAACACTCATGGCCCGACTACGGCGCCAAAATAGAAAAGAACCCAACATGCGACAAGGTCCTGAATCGATAACCCCAACCAGGCACCACTACTGATCATCGGGAAAGGAAACATAATAACGCTGAGAGTCCTCGTCGAACTCCCACTTGAGCTCGTACTCGTCACCTGGAGCGGAATCACCTGGACCTGCATCTGGAGTTGTAGTATCTGTGAGCCTCAAGGACTCAGCAATCTCACACCCACGCGATCAAAACTATTTAAGCTCATGGGAATGGATAAGGCAAATATATGTGGATCTGCAGCAAGCGACTAGCATATGTGGTGGCTATCCTATTCGCAAAAGAGAGCGAGAAGAGAAGGCGAAGCACGAGCGATACAAATATGATCGAGAAGTGATCCTATAGCAACCTACGACAAGCATAACTCCAACACCGTGTTCACTTCCCGGACTCCGCCGAGAAGGGACCATCACGGTTACACACGCGGTTGATGTATTTTAAATAAGGTCAACTTCGGGTTTTCTACAACCGGACGTTAACAAATTCCCATCTGCCCATAACCGCGGGCACGGCTTTCGAAAGTTCAATCCCTGCAGGGGAGTCCCAACTTAGCCCATGACAAGCTCTCACGGTCAACGAAGGAATAGACCTCCACCCGAGACATTCCGATCAGACTCGGTATCCCGGTACAACAAGACATTTCGACAGGGTAAAACTAAACCAGCAACACCGCCCGAATGTGCCGACAAATCCCGATAGGAGCTGCACATATCTCTTTCTCAGGGCACACTCAGATTGTCCTAGGTATGGGTAGGCCAGCCCAGAGTTGCCCCTGGTAGCCACCGGTAGCTGACAGGTGGACCAACACTCAGAGGAGCACTGGCCCGGGGGGGTAAAATAACGATGAACCTTGAGTCTGCAGAACCCAAGGGAAAGAAAAGGCTAGGTGGCAAATGGTAAAACCAATGTTGGGCATTGCTGGAAGAGCTTTACTTAGGACGAACTGTCAAGGGGTTCCCATAATAGCCCAACCGTGTAAGGAACGCAAAAATCCGGGAACATAACACCGATATGACGGAAACTAGGGCGGCAAGAGTGGAACAAAACACCAGGCATAAGGCCGAGCCTTCCACCCTTTACCAAGTATATAGATGCATTAATTAAGTAAGGTATATTGTGATATCCCAACAAGTAAATAAAAGTTCCAACAAGGAACGGCTCCAATCTTCCACCTGCAACTAACAACGCTATAAGAAGGGCTGAGCAAAGCGGTAACATAGCCAATCAACGGTTTGCTAGGACAATGGTGGGTTAGGGGATCACATGGCAATTGGGAGGCTGACAAGCAAAAGGTAGGCATCGTAGCAGTGGCAAAGCAAAAGAGCGAGCAAACTAGCATAGCAAAGATAGTAGTGATTTCGAGGGTATGATCATCTTGCCTGCACAGTTGTCAGAGTTGACTGGATCCTCGCAAGCAAACTCAACGGGCTCCTCGGTAGCGAACTCGTCTCCCGGCTCTACCCAACAAGACAAACAAGCAACAAGGATACAATCAACCACGGCAAGACCAAGCAATATGATGAAATGACGATATGCTATGCGGGATGCGATGCGGGATGCAAAAAGCAAGATATGATAGGAAATGCATGAACCTGGCATCAACTTGGAAAACCCAGTGTGCCACTGGATAGAGGGGATGAAATCACTTGAAAACGATATAAAGATCATTGGAATCGGAGCTACGGTTTGGAAATGGCGAGCGTTTTAAGATATGACACCGGTATGCGATTTACAGCAAGTAGGCATCTAAATGCAACGAAATGAACATGCTACACCCACCAAACATGAAAACAAAATACATGGCAGTGATGTACACAAGATGGTTGACAAAACACTAGCACTGAGCCATAGGCAAATTCATCCTTTAAGAGGTTCAAACAAGCATGGCTAAAACGCAAATGCAAAACAAATTTCAGACTTAGTGAAATTAACACTAGTCTGAAATTTCAGATCACGATGCTCACTTCGGAGCAGCAAAACAACATGATAGAAAACCTGAACATGACAAGTAAGAACATGGCATGGAGCTACTCAACAAGCTTTAAAAAACACCCAAAGTGACCTGGGGCCAAAAGGGTTCACAAAATACTCTACCGAGCTCACGAACATAGCTCGAACACAATCAGTTTTCAGACTTAGTGAAAACTGAGACACGCTGAAATATAACTCACGAAGGCATGTAAACGAGCTCGATGCACTCACTACGGTGCAAGTCATGGCAAGGAAAGTATATAACCAGCAAGAAGGCACAAAGTGCTAGCTACACATGGCAATAACGAAGGCATAGCATGCATGGAACACTAACGGTAGCATCGGCAAAATCGCAAACAAGTTGACGATCTGCCCGGATTAACAACGAAGCAAAAGTTGGGCTCGATTGAGTCAACCTAGAGCACTCCACAAATGCAAACAAAGACATGGATGGATAGAGCATAACATAAATATCAAAACTCCCTTACTGATCATCCTCAAAAGAGGCACGGATCACTAGGAAACAAGCTGGACATATAGCACCATGAACTAAAATATCCCAGACTTAGTGAAATCACTAAGTCCCTGAAATCTGCAATCTCAGGTACCTCTCTTCGCAAGCTTGCACAAGACAACACACACATCCTAAAAATGCATGGGAGGCACCACTGGAAAGAAGACAAAATGCTTAACAATTCATCCCAAAGGGGCACAGGCATATCATGCACGAATTAAACATAGCAAAAATGACAAAAGTGCATGATGAACTAACGGATCTGCAATTTAACTCACGAAGCCTCCTTATAACAGTATTTTGGGCAACAAGATGACCTCAAATGCAAATGATGCAATGGAACGAAATGATGTACATGTCGAGGCGAAGAATTTGATATATCATACGCCCAAAACGGAGCTACGGTTGCAAAGTTACGGGACCTCGAACAGAGCAACTTGGATTAAAAATTTCCGGGACTTAGAGAAAATTATACCTCCGCGAAAGTCAACGCGGGACGGAGGGATCCGGGACAGAGCGGTGCAGATCCGGGGGTGGCGTTTGGTTGGACGCGCGGGTGGATCTGATCCCGATCCGGATCGGACCTGCACGTGGATCGAGGTTCGTCGGGAAACTTCACCGGAGAAGAGCAACGAGGCCGGCGGGGAGGCGCGGTCGCCGGGCCGGCGACGGGCGACGAGCGGCAGCGTGGAGGCGGCGGCGAGCTCCGGCGTCGAGCTGGGCGGCTCAGGGCGGCGAACGGCGGCGTGGAACGGCGCGGCAGGGCGGCCGGACCGCGTCGAGGTGGCGGCGGCGCGGCGAACTCCGGCGCCGGCGTCGGGGAAGAGGAGGTCGGGCGCGGGCGGCCGAACGAGGGAGCCGGGCGGCGCCGGTTCTGGCCCGTGGGGGCGAGGGGCGGGCCTCCCGCGGGCCGGCGGGCTTCGGCGGCGCGGC
>NC_041384.1:759140164-759207449 GCF_002162155.2 Triticum dicoccoides
CGTGGCGGCGCGGCGTTGGCTGAGGCGGGCGGCTGGGTGGAGCGGACGTTGTCCGGCGCGGGCCGGACACGTCCGTCGGCGGCGGAGGAAGGAGATTTTTTTTTTTAGGGTTTGAGACGAGGGGATCAGGGATTTGGAGGAGGGGGTCTATAAATAGACATAAGTGGAGCTAGGAGAGTCCAAATGAGGTGCGGTTTTCGCCCACACGATCGTGATCGAACGCTCTAGGACATGGAGCAGAGTTTGGTGGGTTTTTGGGCCAAATTTGGGGGGTGTTGGGCTGCAACACACACGAGGCCTTTCCGGTCCCTCGGTTAACCGTTGGAGTATCAAACGAAGTCCAAATGACCCGAAACTTGACAGGCGGTCTACCGGTAGTAAACCAAGGCCGCTTGGCAAGTCTCGGTCCAAGACGGAAATGTTTAAACCCCACACACGAAAGGAAGGTAGAAATGACCACCGGAGGAGAACGAAGCGCCGGAATGCAAAACGGACAACGGGGAAAAGGCTCGAATGCATGAGATGAACATGTATGCAAATTCCATGCACGTGATGACATGATAAGAGATGCACAAAAAAGAAAAACAACACGCGGAGACAAAAACCCAAACCCGAGAAATAAATATAACTTAGCGCCGGAGACGGCAAGAGTTGGATACAAATATGGAAAGTATATCTGGGGCGTTACACAGCATATGCCGTGTGATGTGATATGGCCAAGAAGGATGTGGTGAATGAAATATATGTGATGTATGAGATTGATCATATTCTTGTAATAGGAATCATGACTTGCATGTCGATGAGTATGACAACCGGTAGGAGCCATAGGAGTTGTCTTTATTTATTGTATGACCTGCGTGTCACTGAATAACGCCATGTAATTACTTTACTTCATTGCTAAACCGTTAGCCATAGTAGTAGAAGTAATAGTTGGCGAGACAGCTTCATGGAGATATGATGATGGAGATCATGGTGTCATGCCGGTGACGATGATGATCATGGAGCCCTAAAGATGGAGATCAAAAGGAGCAAAATGATATTGGCCATATCATGTCACTATTTGATTGCATGTGATGTTTATCATGTTTATGCATCTTATTTGCATAGAACGACGGTACTAAATAAGATGATCCCTCATAAAAATTTCAAGAAAATGTTCCTCCTAACTGTGCACCGTTGCGAAAGTTCGTTGTTTCGAAGCACCACGTGATGATCGGGTGTGATAGATTCTAATGTTCACATACAACGGGTGTAAGCCAGATTTACACACGCGAAACACTTAGGTTGACTTGACGAGCCTAGCATGTACAGACATGGCCTCGGAACACAAGAGACCGAAAGGTCGAACATGAGTCGTATAGTGGATACGATCAACATGAAGATGTTCACCGATGATGACTAGTCCGTATCACGTGATGATCGGACACGGCCTAGCTGACTCGGATCATGTATCACTTAGATGACTAGAGGGATGTCTATCTGAGTGGGAGTTCATTAGATGAACTTAATTATCCTGAACATAGTCAAAATGTCTTTGCAAATTATGTCATAGCTCGCGCTTTAGTTCTACTGTTTTAAGATATGTTCCTAGAGAAAATTTAGTTGAAAGATGAAGTAGCAATTATGCGGACTGGGTCCGTATACTGAGGATTGTCCTCATTGCTGCACAGAAGGCTTATGTCCTTAATGCATCGCTCGGTGTGCTGAACCTCGAGCATCGTTTGTGGATGTTGCGAACATCTGACATACACGTTTTGATGACTACGTGATAGTTCAGTGCGTAATGTTAAATGGTTTAGAATTGAGGCACCGAAGACATTTTTGAAATGTCACGGAACATATGAGATGTTCCAAGAGCTGAAATTGGGATTTCAGGCTCGTGCCCACGTGAAGAGGTATAAGACCTCCGACGAGTTTCTTAGCCTACAAACTAAGGGAGAAATGCTCAATCGTTGAGCATGCGCTCAGATTGTCTGGGCACTACAATCACTTGAATCGAGTGGGAGTCAATCTTCCAGATGAGACAGTGATGTTTCTCCAAAGTCATTGCCACCATGCTACTAGAGCTTCGTGATGAACTATAACATATCCGGGATTGATATGACGATCCTTGAGCTATTCGCGATGTTTGACACCGTGAAAGTAGAAATCAAGAAGGAGCATCAATTGTTGATGGTTAGTGAAACCACTAGTTTCAAGAAGGGCAAGGGAAAGAAAGGATACTTCATGAAATGGCAAATCAGTTGCTGCTCTAGTGAAGAAACCCAAGGTTGAACCCAAACCCGATACTAAGTGCTTCTGTAATAAGGGGAACGGTCACTGGAGCAGAATTACCCTAGATACTTGGTAGATAAGAAGGGAGGCAAGGTCGACAGAAGTATATTAGATATACATTATATTAATGTGTACTTTACTAGTACTCCTAGTAGCACCATGGTAATAGATACCGGTTCGGTTGCTAAGTGTTAGTAAGTCGAAATAAAAGGCTACGAAATAAACAGAGACTAGCTAAAGGCGAGGTGACGATATGTGTTGGAAGTATTTCAATGGTTGATGTGATCAAACATCGCACGCTCCGTCTACCATCGGGATCGGTGTTAACCCTAAATAATTGTTATTTGGTGTTTGCGTTGAGCATAGACATGATTGGATTATGTCTATCGCAATACGGTTATTAATTTAAGGAGAATAATGGTTACTCTGTTTATTTGAATAATACCTTCAATGGTCTTGCACCTAAAATGAATGGTTTATTGAATCTCGATCGTAGTGATACACATGTTCATGCCAAAAGATATAAGATAGTAATGATAGTACCACCTACTTGTGGCACTGCCATTTGAGTCATATTGTTATAAAACGCATGAAGAAGCTCCATGTTGTTGGATCTTTGGACTCACTCGTTTTTTGAAAAGTTTGAGACATGCGAACTGTGTCTATCGGTATGCACACATGAAGAAACTCCATGCAGATGGATCGTTTGGACTCACTTGATTTTGAATCACTTGAGACATGCAAATCATACCACATGGGCAAGATGACTGAAAAGCCTCGTTTTCAGTAAGATGGAACAAGAAAGCAACTTGTTGGAAGTAATACATTTTGATGTGTGCGTTCCAATGAGTGCTGAGGCACGCAATGGATATCGTTATGTTCTTACTTCACAGATGATTTGAGTCGATGCTAAGTATATTTACTTGATGAATCACAAGTCTGAATTATTGAAAGGTTCAAGTAATTTCAGAGTGAAGTTGAAGATCTTCGTGAGAAGAGGATAAAATGTCTATGATATGATCATAGAGATGAATATCTGAGTTGCGAGTTTGGTACACAACTAAGACATTGTGTAAATTGTTTCACAACTAATGCCGCCTGGAACACCATAGTGTGATGGTGTGTCCGGACGTCATAGCTGCACCCTATTGGATATGGTGCATGCCATGATGTCTCTTATCGAATTACCACTATCTTTTATGGGTTAAGCATTAGAGACAACCACATTCACTTTAAATAGGGTACCACACAATTCCGTTAAGACGACACCGTATGAACTATGGTTTAGAGAAACCTAAGTTGTCATTCCATAAAAGTTTGGGGCTGCGACGCTTATGTGAAAAAGTTCCAGGCTGATAAGCTCAAACCCAAAGCGGATAAATGCATCTTCACAGGACACCCAAAACAGTTGGGTATACCTCTTGTCTCAGTTCCGGAAGCAAAAGGGATTGTTTCTAGAATCGGGTCCTTTCTTGAGGAAAAGTTTCTCTTGAAAGAATTGAGTGGGAGGATGGTCGAGACTTGATGAGGTTATTGAACCGTCACTTCAACTAGTGTGTAGCAGGGCACAGGAAGTTGTTCCTGTGGCGCCTACACCAATTGAAGTGGAAGCTAATGATATTGATCATGAAACTTTGGATCAAGTCACTACCAAAACTCGTAGGTTGACAAGGATACGTACTACTTCAGAGTGGTACGTAATCCAGTCTTGGAGGTCATGTTGCTAGACAACAATGAACCTACGAGCTATGGAGAAGCGATGGTGGGCCCGGATTCCGATGAATGGCTCGAGGCCATAAAATCCGAGAGAGGATCCATGTATGAAAACAAAGTATAGACTTCGGAAGAACTACTTGATGGTCGTAAGGCTATTGGGTACAGATGGATTTTAAAAGGAAGACAGACAATGATGGTAAGTATCACCATTAAGAAAGCTCGACTTGTCGTTAAGATGTTTTCCGACAAGTTCAAGGAGTTGACTGCGATGAGACTTTCTCACTCGTAGCGATGCTAAGAGTCTGTTGGAATTATATTAGCAGTTCCTGCATTATTTATGAAATCTTGCAGATAGGATGTCAAAACATTGTTTCCTCAATGATTTTCTTGAGGAAAGGTTGTATGTGATACAACCAGAAAGTTTTTGTCAATCCTAAAAGATGCTAACAAGTATGCAAAGCTCCAGCAATCCTTTCAGGACTGGAGTAAGCATCTCGGAGTTGGAATATATGGTTTGATGAGATGATCAAAGATTTTGGGTTTATACAAAGTTTATGAGAAACTTGTATTTCCAAAGAAGTGAGTGGGAGCACTATAGCATTTCTGATGAGTATATGTTGTTGACATATTGTTGATCTGAAATGATGTAGAATTTCTGGAAAGCATATAGGGTTATTTGAAAAGTGTTTTTCAATGGAAAACCTGGATTAAGCTACTTGAACATTGAGCATCAAGATCTATAAGGATAGATCAAAATCGCTTGATAGTACTTTCAAATGAGTATGCACCATGACAAGATTTGAAGGAGTTCAAAATAGATCGGCAAAGAAGGAGTTCTTGGCTGTGTTATAAGGTATGAGTATTGAGTAAGACTCAAGACCTGACCACGGCAGAAAAAAAAAGAAAGGACGAAGGTCATCCCCTATGCTTTAGACGTAGGCTCTACTTTATGCTATGCTGTGTACCACACCTGAAGTGTGCCTTGCCATGAGTCAGTCAAGGGGTACAAGTGTGATCAAGGAATGGATCACAGCACAGCGGTCAAGGTTATCCTTAGTAACTAGTGGACTAAGGAATTTTCTCAATAATGGAGGTGGTAAAAGAGTTCGTCGTAAAGGGTTACGCCGATGCACTTTAACACTAATCCGGATGATTCTGAGTAGTGAACCGGATTCGTACAGTAGAACAGTTATTTGGAATAGCTCCAAATAGAGCGTGGTAGCTGCATCTAGGAGATGACATAGAGATTGGTAAAGCACACATGGATCTGAAAGATTCAGAGCCGTTGACTAATAACTTCTCTCACAAGCGAGATATGATCAAACCAATGGGTGTTGTACTCGTTACAATCACATAGTGATGTGAACTAGATTATTGACTCTAGTGCAAATGGGAGACTGTTGGAAATATGCCCTAGAGGCAATAATAAAATGGTTATTATTGTATTTCGTTGTTCATGATAATTGTCTACTGTTCATGCTATAATTGTATTAACTGGAAACCGTAATACATGTGTCAATACATAGATCACAACATGTCCCTAGTGAGCCTCTAGTTGACTAGCTCGTTGATCAACAGATGGTCATGGTTTCCTGACCATGGACATTGGATGTCATTGATAGCGGGATCACATCATTAGGAGAATGATGTGATGGACAAGACCCAATCCTAAGCATAGCACAAGATCGTGTAGTTCGTTTGCTAAAGCTTTTCTAATGTCAAGTTGTAAGTGCATCTAGTGCCACCCCTAGTTGGTTTTGGAGTATTGATGACAAATGTGGTTGAGGGACTAATGCGTTTGTGAGAATTGCAGGATAACGCAGGTAGTGTCCCTCATTGATTCGGTTTACCTACCGGAGATGACGCCTAAAAATGTATGAAGACATTGAAGACAATGGTGGTATGTGAAGATATTCACATTGAAGACTATGACATGAGAAGACATCGAGTGAAGACTATGGAGCGCGAAGACTGTGTCGTTTCGTTGTTTCCTTTTCTTCTTTCTTGAGTCGTAGGAACCACCGTACTGTTAAGTGGGGCCCAAGTGATCATAGTCAGAATGACTGAAGTGATGCTCAACCCAAATCCTATGTCTTCGAGCAAAGACAATGAGAGCAAAACTTATCCAGAGCTGGATGAGTCAGCTTTGCTTGTAGCCCAAGTAAAGTTGACGTGTGTGTTTGAAATCTGACCGTTGGAACACGTGTCAGTTCCTTAGTGACCCAGGGTCATTTCGGACATAACAGGTCGGGTTGCCTAGTGGCTATAAATAGCCCACCCCCTACACCATAAATTGGTGGCTGCTCAGAGATAGTGCACGGCATTTGTCGTTTGAGAGCAACCCACCTCGAAGCCTTTGAGAGAAAGAAATCCTTGCGAGGACAAAGCCCAAACACCCAGAGCCAAAGAGTGTTAGGCATCACTGAAGTCCTTCTTGTCTGTGTGACCTGAAGACTAATTACACTTGAGGACTGTGAATCCTCCAGCCGGTCAGGCGTCGCGTTCTGAGCATCAAAGAGTCATTGTGGATTGCCGGGTGAACGCAGTCTGTGAAGGTTCGGGAGTCTACCTTGAAGACTTACTAGAGTGATTGGGCGAGGACTGTGTGTCCTTAGCTCAAGGGGAATAAGGTGAAGACGTGGTCTTCTAAGTTGAATCTCAGCCTCCCTAACCAGACGTACAGTTGTCACAGCAACTAGAACTGGTCCAACAAATCCTGTGTCTTCAACAAGTGACTGGTTCTATTCTCTTCCTCTCTTTACTTAGAGTTTGTCTTCGTGAAGTCATTGCCCATCTATCATACCTATTTGACTTCATTGCTTGACAACTTTTATTGATTGGCTTCATACTATCTTCCATCCCGATCCTTACTACCTAGCTACTATTAGTCTTTTACTTTCACGTTATTGCATACTTGACTATGGTTTGCTTGTTGTAATTTACCTTCCGCTGCATATCAATTAGGTCATTTCTATTGTTTGTCTTCGAAACTCCCACGTTTTGAAGACTTTCATAAAAATCGCCTATTCACCCCTCCTCTAGTCGATAATTAGCACTTTCAATTGGTATCAGAGCAAGGTACTCCCTTGTTCTGTGGGATTCGGTTTAACCACCTGGAGTTTTAGCTATGTCGACTGCAGGGATAATCAAAGTTTCCGCTGCTCGCCCCGTGTTCGATGGAACTGACTATCCCTACTGGAAGAATAAGATGTGCATGCATCTTGAAGCCATTGATGTCGACCTCTGGTATGTCGTCAAGAATGGCGTTCCCAAAACTGGTGAAGGTGTCACCCCTGCTGATGTCAAGAAGTTCATTCAACTGGACTCAACTGCAAAGAACATCATCTATGGTCATCTGACCAAAGGGCAGTATGGCCGTGTGAGTGCTTTGGAAACGTCAAAGCTAGTCTGGGACTGACTATCCAAGGTCAACGAAGGCGTCTCAACCCAGAGAGATCAAAGGATCAGTGTTCTTCGCAACCTCTTCAACCGCTTCAAGAGAAACGACAATGAAAATGTCCAGCTCACGTTTGATCGCCTCACTGACATCACAAATGAGCTTCACGCTCTCGGCGCCATTGAGATCACCAAGCATGAAATCGTCAAGACACTACTAAGATCACTAGACAGCTCCTTTGACACCCTTGCCCTCATGATACAAGAACGCCCTGAATTCAAGACACTCGATCTGTCTGATATACTTGAGAGGCTCAACACACATGAGTTCCAGCTTTCTGAGAAAAGAGATATCTATGGCCCTAGCTATGGCCGAACTCGCGCATTGAAGGCAAAAGTTGTTTCCTCATCTGAAGAAGAATCTGACTGCGGTTCTGAAGACATTGGAAAGGAACTTGCCATGCTTGTGAAGAAGTTCCAGGAGTTCACTAGGAAGAAAGGCTTCAGAAAGTCTTCACGATCCAGCTCAAGAAATGATGAAGCTTCCACTCATGACTAAAAGAAGAGAACCTGTCACAAGTGCAAGAAAAGTGGACACTATATCTCTGAGTGTCCACAATGGGACAATGAGAAGAAGAAGAAGAAGAGCAAGGAATATGATTCTGATGACAAGAAGAAGAAGAAATCTTCAAAGTCTTCTTCCAAGTCCTCATCAAAGTCTTCATCTCATAAGAAGAGCTCATCTGGCAAGGCTCGTGCTTTTGTTGGCAAAGAAATGGATTCAGAGGAGGAGTCTGCTTCTGAGGAGGTGGAGGTGGAGTCTGAAGAGGAGTCCGACCCTGGCGTTGCAAGTCTGGCTTTAGCCACAGCCTATGTTGCCAAGTCCATCTTCAACACTGAAGACAATGACTTCCACACCAACGCTGAAGTTGATGACAAGGACGACCCTGCTCCCACCTACTGCTTCATGGCACGTGGTGCCAAGGTAAAATCACGTGATGCTTACTTTCAAACATCAAGTGAAGATGACTCTGATTGTGAATCCAAGCCCAGCTACAAAACACTTGCTAAAATTTCAACTGGACAACAAAAGGCTATGGAACATATTCAAAAACTGTTAGACAAAAGCGATGACCTGTTGGACGCTGAAATGACACGTTCACAGTCTTTAGTTGAAGACATAAAAAATCTTCATACTAAGTACCAAGAACTTGAAAGTCTTCATGAAACGCTCTCAACCACTCATGAAAAGCTCTCCTATGATTATCTTCAAAGGAAGCAAGAGCTTGAGAAATTGAGAGCAGCTCATGAAGATCTTCAAAAAGAGAATGAGTCACTTCTCGCTTAACAGATTAGTTCCGCTCAGGATGGATTTGAACCACCGTGTCTAAAATGCATTGAGCGTGATAATGCTACCTCTGTTGCTGAATGTTCCACTGCTGCTACTGTTGCATTGTCTTCAACTACTGATGTGGTAACTAACCCCTTTGTGGAGGATACCACTACTATTGCTGATGAAAATGCTAGGTTGAAGACATTGCTTGAAACAGGGATGCATAAAAGTCTGAAAGGGCATCAGACACTTTGCGATGTCCTCAAAAAGCATATTCTGAACCGAAACCCTAGGAAAGAGGGTGTTGGGTTCGAGAGGAAAATGAATGTTGATGTTTCCTACTGGAAGCCTGAGCAGTATCCCAAAACCACATGGGTTGCTGCAAAGGGACCTTCAGTGGATCCATCCACCTTATCTGGATTTACCTGTGCTAACCCTATTATCATTGATGAATCCTTTGATGCAAACTATAAGCTGTTCAAGAATCAGAATGGTGAAGTGTTTGCCAGGTATATTGGTACTAACTGCAGGAATGGACCGCCTATGAAGAAGATCTGGGTTCCCAAAAGCTGTCTTGAGAATCTTCCAGTGAATGTCATCATGACACCCCCTAGGAAGAAGACAAACCCCAGACCTAAGGCGTCATATGGTCCAAAGGCTTCATACAGACAGAGGAGTCACCTGAGTCACCCTAACGCCAATGTTTTGCAGGGAAACCGTACTCAAACCTATGAATATGAGCGTGTGTCTTCAAACCTCTATGTTCATAAAACTAAGAACTTTTCTGCTTATTCATATGAGTATCATTCATCTCCTGCAAGGCTATTTGCTAGGGCTCCAAAGCCGAAGTTCTCAGATGCTGCACTTAGACTCATTGCTTCTAAGCCACCCCTGAAGATGTGGGTGGTTAAGAAGAATTAACTCTCTTTTGCAGGAAAGGGTCTCCAGCCGAAAATCAAAGGCATCTGATGCTATTGCTGGGGACCTAAAACATCTTGTAGGGCACAAGATCAAATGCCCAAATGGTCTCACTATGTATTTTGTTCCTGAATCGATTGCCATTCATCCTATCAGTCCTAATCTTGATTTAAGCTTCAATAATCCACTTGCCTGTCAAATGTTTATGCTTCACAATGCTCTTGGTGAAGCCTATCCCCCTAATTGTACTGTAGGGTATGACACCACATGCTTCAGAATGGATTATGGATAGTGGATGCACTAATCATATGACTGGTGATCGAAGTCTTCTCATGGACTCAACCTTACGTCCATCAGACAAGAGTCACATCACATTTGCTGACACTGGTAAAAGCAAGGTATTGGGTCTAGGTAGAGTTGCAATCTCAAGGGATCAACACATGGATAAAGTGATGCTTGTTGAATCCCTTGGTTTCAACTTGATGTCTGTCTCAATGCTTTGTGACTTGAACATGATTGTGATATTTGGAAAATATCGTTGCCTTGTACTAATGGAATCTGACAAGTCTCTAGTCTTTGAAGGGTATAGAAAACATGATCTATACATGGTAGATTTTTCAGCAGGACCACAGCTTGCCGTATGTCTTCTTACAAAAGCTTCAGAATGCTGGCTCTGGCATCGGAGGCTGGGGCATGCTGGCATGAGGAACTTACACACACTTGCCAAGAAGAAGCATGTCATAGGCATCGAAGATGTCAAGTTCAAGAAGGATCATTTGTGTGGTGCCTGCGAAGCTGGAAAGATGACTAGGGCAAAGCACCCCTCGAAGACAATCATGACGACATCTCAACCCTTCGAGCTGTTACACATGGACTTATTTGGCCCTACTCACTACTCTACCTTCACAACAACTGCTTGTCTCTATGGCTTCGTCATTGTTGATGACTACTCAAGATACACATGGGTGCACATAATTCTCTACAAGTCTGAAGTGCAAGATGTCTTCAGACGCTTCGCCAATCGAGCAATGAACAATTATGGCGTCAAGATCAAGCACATCAGAAGTGACAATGGCACTGAATTCAAGAACATCGGACTTGATCTTTATTTGGATACAATGGGAATCACTCATGAGTTTTCTGCTCCATACACACCTCAGCAAAATGGCATCGTGGAGCGAAAGAACAGAACCCTCATTGAGATGGCTCGAACAATGCTCGACGAGTACAAGACACCAAGAAAGTTCTGGCCTGAAGCCATTGATACAACTTGTCACGTCATCAACCGTGTTTATATCCATAAGCTTCTGAACAAAACTTCCTATGAGCTCCTTACTGGAAAGAAGCCAAATGTCAGCTACTTCAGAGTATTTGGGGCTAAGTGTTGGATCAAGGATCCCCATCACAAGTCAAAATTTGAACCCAAAGCTCACGAAGGCTTCATGCTCGGTTACGGAAAGGACTCACACTCCTACAGAGTCTTCAACCTCTATCTCTACAAAATCGTCGAAACAGTGGACGTGCGATTTGATGAAACCAATGGTTCACAAAGAGAGCTGCTGCCAAACACACTAGATGAAGCTTCACCCAGCGAATCTATCAAGCTAATGGGAACTGGTGAAATCATGCCTTCTGAAGCGCAGCCTGAAGAAGAACTTATCATTTCTGCACCAAACCAACCTAAAGACAATGCTCGGCCTGAAGACAATCCTTCCAATGATGACAGTGATCAGCAAGAGCAAAGTCTTCGTCCAGTTCATCCTCGAGTTGCAAATGAAGTACAGATTGAGAAGATAATCGATAGCATCAATGCACCTGGCCCGCTTATTCGCTCAAGAGCAACACAACTAGCAATTTTCTGTGGGCACTTTTCGTTTGTGTCAATATCAGAACCCAAGAAAGTTGCTGAAGCCTTTATGGAACCAGAATGGATACAAGCTATGCAAGAAGAACTTTAACAATTCAAGCAAAATAATGTTTGGGAACTTATCAAGCGTCCTGACCCTCGCAAGCATAACATTATTGGCACCAAATGGATATATCGAAACAAGCAAGATGAGCATGGTCAAGTCATCAGAAACAAAGCACGGCTTGTGGCTCAAGGATATACTCAAGTTCAAGGAATTGACTTTGATGAAACATTTGCTCCTGTAGCTAGGCTTGAAGCCATTCGCATACTACTAGCCTATGCTAACCACCACAACATCTTGCTATATCAAATGGATGTGAAGAGTGCATTTCTCAACGGCAAGATTGAAGAAGAAGTATATGTCGCTCAACCACCTAGCTTTGAAGATCCAAAACATCCTGATATGGTGTACAAGCTAAATAAAGCACTGTATGGCCTCAAACAAGCTCCTCGCGCCTGGTATGATACAATCAAAGACTTCCTGAAGAGCAAAGGCTTCAAACCTGGATCCCTTGATCCCACACTCTTCACAAAGACATATGATGGTGAACTGTTTGTATGCCAAATATATGTGGATGACTATATCTTCGGCTGCACCAATCAGAAGTATAGTGATGAATTTGCATACATGATGCAAGAACAATATCAGATGTCCATGATGGGAGAGCTCAAGTTCTTCCTTGGTCTTCAAATTCGTCATCAAAGGAATGGCATCTTTATATCTCAAGAAAAATACCTCCAAGATTGTTTGAAGAAGTTTCGAATGCAAGAGTGCAAAGGATACACGACGCCAATGCCAGCCAAACACCATCTGGGTCCCGACGACAATGGTAAAGAGTTCGATCAAAAGGTATACCGCTCCATGATTGGTTCCTTACTTTACCTATGTGCATCTAGGCCAGATATTATGCTTAGTGTTTGCATGTGTGCTCGATTCCAAGCGGCACCAAAGGAATCGCATCACTTAGCTGTGAAGCGAATTCTTCGATATTTGGCTCACACCCCAACACTAGGATTATGGTATCCAAAGGGCTCAAAATTTGATTTGGTTGGATTTTCGGATGCTGATTATGCTGGTGACAAGGTGGATCGCAAGTCTACATCAGGCACATGTCACTTTCTGGGACGATCACTTGTCTGTTGGTCTTCAAAGAAGCAGAACTGTGTATCACTCTCAACTGCTGAATCTGAATACATTGCTGCTGTATCTTGCTGTGCTCAGCTTCTATGGATGAAGCAAACTCTCAAGGACTATGGCATCAATCTGAAACAAGTACCTCTCTTCTGCGACAACGAAAGCGCCATCAAGATTGCCAACAATCCAGTTCAACACTCGAAGACAAAGCACATTGAGATTCGTCATCATTTTCTTAGGGATCATGTCATGAAGAAAGATATTGACATCATTCACGTCAACACTGAAGAGCAACTGGCAGATATCTTCACGAAGCCCTTGGATGAGAAAAGGTTTTGCAAGTTACAGTGTGAGCTGAATATCTTGGAATCCTCAAATGTCCTGTGATCAAGCACACTTCCTAACACTTATGCATGTTGATGACTTAGATGCACAACACACGAAGTAACGTATATCTTCAATCAATGAAGACTTACATTCTAAGTGTGAATACATTAACATGGAATTTGACTTCGGAGCGCCACGATAATTGTGCGCCGTGTCGGGGTCTAATGTTTCCTATACGGTGGGTAACGCCACCATCAAATTTCTTTGTTTGAAGTGTTTCACTCATGGCGTTATTTCTGCAATATCTTCGCATTTGATTTGTCTTCAATTTCAACTTATCTTCCTGATTTTCTTCACTATGTTGCTTTGGTTGCTGTCTGATATATATATACATATTGTTATGTCCTCCACAGCATTCACTTATAGCTATGTCTTCAAGCTGAATCTTCTGAACTAAGTGAATGTGATCGGACCCCAAATCTCTCTATGCTTCCTATCTCAAACTCTATCTGTCCAAATCATATGCATTCTATTGAAACTGTCGAATGTCTTCTCTGCGTCCTTGTCAGAAGAAGACACAAAGGCGAACTTTAAGTCTGTTTTAAATGATTCATCCTTACTGTTGAAATTCGGAGAAGCCAGAACGACCATCCGACAAACCTGGCGTGCGTGGGAACGTGGGACATCTCATTGCATGTTGCATGCTTGCCACGTGTCCCTCAGATGTGAACCGCCAGGGGCACCTGCGTAATTGCGCTGTGCCGCACACCTGCTTATAAATACATGTCCCCTGCGGTAAAGAAAATCTTCTTCCACCTCTCCACCTCGTCAAAACCCTAGCGCCACCGCTAGCTCTTGACGACGCCGGCAACGAAGCGCTTAGCGGCTGCGACTTCTCCAAAGCCGTCCTCACGCCGGCCGCGAACATCGTCATCTCCGCCGCCGCCGTAGGTGTCCTCCGTCGCCAAGTTAGGGCACGGTGGACTGAATTGCTCGGCTTCCTCTTCTTCCCATCTAGCAGTTCTTTGAGTGGTAAATATAACTCCATTTTTACCATCTTTTTTATCTTCAAGATTCATCCTACTCGCCAAAATTGGTTTGTGCCCATACTATATTAGATCTATTCTGTCTGCATCTCGTACTGCCTAGTATATTCACTTAAGCCTCACAACTAGTTAGATTCCTCACTTGTACTTATTCACGGATTCGTACAAATCTGGAACCAACTCCCAGTGTATAAGTGAATGTCTTCGCATCATGAGGTCAACGTCTTCAAACTGATTTATCTTCAAAATCTTCTGAGAATGCATATGACCTCTTCCCCTTCCCTCGCATCTCTAATGCTGTCATAGGTACATGTCCGTGGGAGAATCCCTTGGTTCTCATAGTCTGGATTCGTTTGCAGAATTCTTGCAGCATCACTTAACTCTCCCGAAGCCAGTTCCTGTTTGTCCAGCAAACGCAAGACCTTGAAGCCTCTGAACGTATTGAAGCCATTCAGTTTGAAATTCATGGCTACAAACAAATCAGTCAGGAAGGGCGGCAGACAGCGTCGTGGGGAAACCTCAAAGGATCTGCCTGATGACCTCGCAGAACTTTACAATACAGATCCTGAAGAGTCTTATGCTCAGCGCAAGACACGAATTCAATGGATTCGACACTATTGGGCTGAGCAATTGTTCAAGTACAAGTTTGTCACCAAGGAATATGCTGAGAAGAGCGCTATCAAAAGCCCTTGGGGTGATATTCTATTCAGAGGCCTTCCACCCAAGAACAGGGCTGAAGCTATTGCACAAGGTTTCTATCCTTGTATGGTCCGTGGACCTCAGCCTGAGAATGCCGACCCAACGTCATTGCTCTGGTGTCGTGACGATAATCTCTTCAACCGCAACTTCCAGCATGCAAAGGCTTCTGCAAAGGAAAACAAGAAGTCATTGGGATTAGACTTCAACCCTGGTCCCTCTGCTCCCCGTGTTAACGGCTCACGTGACGCTGAACCCAATGTCATCGGTCCCTTTTCAAAACTTGATGGCCTCATCTCTTACATCTTGGTCAAAGGTGCCAAAGTGGATCACTCTGATGACAATGATGATTCTGATGAAATCCCAGCTCCTGCTCCAGCTCCTGCTCCAAAGCCGCAGAAGCAAAAGAAAGTCAAGGCTTCAAAATCAGCTGCTCCTCCAAAAGCTTCACGTGTGAAGCCACTGGCTACTGCACCTCCCGAAGCCAGTGTGCAGTCTGAAGATCAATCTCGTTTCTCCAAGAAGATGGAGAAGAGAAAGAAAATTGTCAAGAACACTGAATTGACACTGACTCCTACTGCCATTCTACGTGAAGAGCACATTGATCTGTCCAGTGATGAAGATCTTGCAGATAATGCCCTTGAGCAACTTATCAAGAGCAAAGAAGAAGCAGAAATCTTCAACAATTTTCCTCTTTTTGATGTGGCAATCATTCATCACTTCATTGATGAGTGGTTTGACTCTCCAAACATCAGCTTTGAAGATCTGCAACTTCCAATTGGCCTCAGTGTCTCCTTCAATGGAGCCATTACTTCTGAGCTAGCTCTTGCTCAACGCATTGTTGAACTGAAGCATAAGATTGACTATGAGAAGGCTCAGTTCAAGAAGCATATGGCTGCACTCAACGTGCAAGACATCAAAAACTTCAAGGTCATGTTGCACGACCTCAAGGAAACCTTTCTCAAGAAGTGTGAAGAAGCCAGAGGCTCTCACGAGCGCTTGAAGGCTCTGGCTGACAAGTGTTTGCTTGCCTACAATGAGGCTGAGAAGGGCAAAGCACTTGGCCGTCCTGGCATTGACCCCAGAATGGCTGCAAAGAAAAAGAAGTCTTCAACTGACCAAGCTGCACCTTCCAGGATGGAAGAGCCCCGCATAGTCTTCCCAAGCAGCATGACTGGCTCGAAGCCAAAGGTCCGGTCAACTGCTTCTGAACAGAAGAAAACGAGGGTTGCCGAGGCTGAAGCCAAAAAATAGAAACATCCTGAAGCCTCTGATACTGCTCTCTCCAAGAAGAAGCTCAAGACCAAGAAGAATCGGGCTGCTCCTACAGAGCCCTTGGTTGTAGAAACCCTGACTCTGCTACCCAAGAACGACGAATGATAGTTCATGAGCCTGCTCCCACAGAGGCTCATGAAGCTGAAGACATTCCAGCAGTCGACCCCATGGCTGCTGAAGACATTGGTTCCCAAGACAATGTTGAAGATGATGACGTTCTTCCTCAGATCGAACCAAACCCAGTATCATCGCATGTTCTGACGAACAGCGAACTCATCAGCATTGGTCGTCCTCTGATGCCAATTGCTCAGGATGCATCGTGGGCTGATCACCCATAGCAACAAGAAGACTCCCTAGTACTCCCCAACAACAAGTCACTCCCCAACAACAAGATGAAGAGGAAGACTTTGAGGCCCAGCCAACTCCATCTCCAAAGGCGTCGCCAGCATTCCGCAGGCTTCGCAAAGGATAAAGGCCTCAAGCCCCTCTTTCGAACGTTCCAGAAGGAGAAGAGCACCACCAACCTGTTGCACGTCAAGTGTTTTCAGAAGCCACTCCAACCGTGAATGTATCTAAGTCGGAAGCTAAAGCTGCTGAAGACAATCCGGCTGCATCAGCTGATGAACCTCAAGAAGAAGCAGATCGTGTCCCTACACCCCCTGTCATTGAAGAAGTTATTCCCGATATCAACGTGCCAGTGACCGACCCTCCAGCTTCTCAAGTGGAGGTTGAAAACATTGAGGCTGCCACCACCAACACCAATGAAGCCACTGACGTTGTCATGGCTGAAGGGAATGTGGAGCCTGCACCAACTGCTCATGAAGCCGATGAAGCACATGCTCCTGAAGTCAATGAGGTTAACGAGCCTGAAGCCAATGAGGCAACTGCCCCTGAAGCGACTGTTGCGCAGCATGGAGCCTCAGTTGTAGCCACTGCTCCTGTTCCGCCACCAAGGCCTCATACAATTGAGCAAGCATACAATTATGGTCAGCTCATCACTATCCGATGGCCTGTTCTGGTCCCTCCGCCTCATGCCTCTGGTCCTAAATTCGACTATCACATTGTGCATAGGCCTCAGGTCCAGAAACCAAAGCCAAGACTGCCAAGGTTCCCAGGCACTGCCACATCTACTGGGTCGTTCAATGCCAATGGTTTCAAGGCCCACAACACTTTCTTTGACAGAGCAAAGAACCCCTATACAAGGCCAAGGATATCATCTAATCGCTTCTGGAGTTATCAACAATGAAGCTATTACTCCTGTGTTCTGTATGATCAAGGTCGCATTTTCCCTCATATGCGCCTCGGCACTGAAGCCATTGCCGGACTGCCGTGCTTAGAAGAAGCACTTGATTGCTTTCGTGATGCAGGTCTGCTTGGTTTCATAACAGACAAAGAGCACTGGAATGAAGAACTTGTGCTTCAATTCTATGCTACCCTCCACATCCGTGGCTACTACAGAGACACGAATACATGGGTTCTCGAGTGGATGACAGGAAATGTTCATCATGAAGCCAAAGCTCTTGACATCATTGAGCTCACATGCCTACCCACTCCCGGAGAGCTATTTGAACCTGGATGTCAACTCCATCGCGATGCCTTGGAGAGCATATTTCATAAACCAGAACCCGACATGAGTCAAATGTTGAGTATGATGAAGCCACTGCCACATGACGCTGAATACCCTCAGCACTTCTTTGTTGATGACCTTGAGTATCTGCCTCGTACAATATATCACATCATCAGGCGAACTCTATGGCCAGTCAAAGGGCATTCATTGTCTGCAAAACTGGAAGGAGCAATGAAGACATTGGTCTTCTACATCCTAAATGGCATCAGCTTCAACACGCAAGAATTCTTCATCCGACAATTGGCAGCATATGGATCTGACCTCTTCGGACTGAAATTCTATGCTCCATGGGTCATGCGCCTCATCAAGCAACACTCTGCCATCAACTATCAACCATCTGCTCGCAATCATGTGATCTTCCTACCAGAGGTTGATATGTCTGTTGAAGCCATATACCCTGAACTTGGCAAAACGCCTCTTTGTCTTCAGAATGCTGAACATCAAAGCTTCAGTCAGCCTATGGAAGGAGTCCAAGCTATCACGCGTGTCTATCCAATGGCTGGAAATATTCGTCTACCTCATCATGCATCAACTGAAGCCACTAGGAGCACGATTGGCCAAAGGCCTCGGAAGCGCTCTCGAGTCCTCAATGATCGAGAACTTCTTGTGGCGCTGCATCAAAAGCAAGATAAGCATCACTCCTGGCTCAAGCGTCAAATGCAAAGCCTCTTGGTGGATGTCAATCGCATTCGAAACCTTGCCACCAAGAATGCTTTTATCACTCACGAGACCTGTCGGCGCTCATGGAAGAGTTTGACTCTGCTCAGTGCTGAAGCAGATCTTCAAGACGATGGCTTCATTGAATGCTTCAAGTTTGACTCCACTCCTCCACGGAATGCAGTCCTACGACGAACTCCATCTCTTGAAGACTCTGACTATTCTTCCTCCGGCAACTGTCAATGCCAGAGTGATCGATGATGAAGTCGTTGCTACTTCACCGCCCCCTACTTCTGCACGCATCAACACTGCACCAAGCTCGTCTGCACCGCCAACCAACAACAACAACCCTCCTGCATCATCTACTTCTGAAGAGGACGAGTAGATGCTCTATGTCTTCAAACCTTTTTGGTCATTACTGACAAAAGGGGGAGAAGCATATGAGTTGATAGTCTTCAAGCGGGTTCATAAGGGCGGTTGCACTATATTTTGCCTAGTGTTTACAACTCTCGCTTTTGATACATTTGGTTCTCTGAGTTGTAACACTTAACCTCGATAGTCGTCTGCTACTTATTTGCCTTACTCTGGTGCGATGATAAATTCCGCATGTGCGACGATAACTTCAGCACTTAGATCATTCTGCAGACGTCCATTTTTCATTATGCATGTCATTCTCTTAGTTATATAATTTCATGCATGATGAATTATCTTCATAAGTTTAAGAGGATCTCCACAAGTACGACCTGCCATGTGCATTTGCATTCCAAAAGCAAACTACTTATATGCACATCTTCAGGCGGAGCCTTTGCCTCTTATGAAGACAATTCCCTATCCTTTACAATTTCACATATTTTATCCCCGTTGAAAACTTCAACCAGTTTGTCATCAATCACCAAAAAGGGGGAGATTGTAAGTGCATCTAGTGCCACCCCTAGTTGGTTTTGGAGTATTGACGACAAATGTGGTTGAGGGACTAATGCGTTTGAGAATTTCAGGATAACGCAGGTAGTGTCCCTCATTGATTCGATTTACCTACCGGAGATGACCCCTAAAAATGTATGAAGACATTGAAGACAATGGTGGTATGTGAAGATATTCACATTGAAGACTATGACATGAGAAGACATCGAGTGAAGACTATGGAGCGCGAAGACTATGTCGTTTCGTTGTTTCCTTTTCTTCTTTGTTGAGTCATAGGAACAACCGTACTGTTAAGTGGGGTCCAGGTGATCATAGTCAGAATGACTGAAGTGATGCTCAACCCAAATCCTATGTCTTCGAGCGAAGACAATGAGAGCAAAACTTATCCAGAGCTGGATGAGTCAGCTTTGCTTGTAGCCCAAGTAAAGTTGTCGTGTGTGTTTGAAATCTGACCGTTGGAACACGTGTCAGTTCCTTAGTGACCCAAGGTCATTTCGGACATAACAGGTCAGGTTGCCTAGTGGCTATAAATAGCCCACCCCCTACACCATAAATTGGCGGCTGCTCAGAGTTATTGCACGGCTTTTGTCGTTTGAGAGCAAACCACCTCGAAGCCTTTGAAAGAGAGAAATCCTTGCGAGGACAAAGCCCAAACACCCAGAGCCAAAGAGTGTTAGGCATCGCTGAAGTCCTTCTTGTCTATGTGACCTGAAGACTTATTACACTTGAGGATTGTGAATCCTCCAGCCGGTTAGGCGTCGCGTTCTGAGCATCCAAGAGTCATTGTGGATTGCCGGGTGAACGCAGTCTGTGAAGGTTCGGGAGTCTACCTTGAAGACTTACCAGAGTGATTGGGCGAGGACTGTGTGTCCTTAGCTCAAGGGGAATAAGGTGAAGACGCGGTCTTCTGAGTTGAATCTCAGCCTCCCTAACCAGACGTATAGTTGTCACAGCAACTGGAACTGGTCCAACAAATCCTGTGTCTTCAACAAGTGACTGGTTCTATTCTCTCCCTCTCTTTACTTAGAGTTTGTCTTCGTGATGTCATTGCCCATCTATCATACCTATTTGACTTCATTGCTTGACAACTTTTATTGATTGGCTTCATACTATCTTCCATCCTGATCCTTACAACCTAGCTACTACTAGTCTTGTACTTTCACGTTATTGCATACTTGACTACGGTTTGCTTGTTGTAGTTTACCTTCTGCTGCATATCAATTAGGTCATTTCTATTGTTTGTCTTCGAAACTCCCATGTTTTGAAGACTTTCATAAAAAATCGCCTATTCACCCCCCCCCCTCTAGTCGATAACTAGCACTTTCACAAGTATCATTTCCTTAGACCATGATATTGTGTAACTCCCGGATACCGTAGGAGTGCTTTGGGTGCACCAAACATCACAACGTAACTGGGTGACTATAAAGGTGCACTATAGGTATCTCCGAAAGTGTCTGTTGGGTTGGCACGAATCGAGACTGGGATTTGTCAATCCGTGTGACGGAGAGGTATCTCCGGGCCCACTCGGTAATGCATCATCATAATGAGCTCAATGTTACTAAGTAGTTAGTCACAGGATCATGCATTACGGAACGATTAAAGTGACTTGCCGGTAACGAGATTGAACGAGGTATTGGGATACCGACGATTGAATCTCGGGCAAGTAACATACCGATTGACAAAGGGAATTGTATACGGGATTGATTGAATCCCCAAGATCGTGGTTCATCCGATGAGATCATCGTGGAACATGTGGGACACAACATGGGTATCCAGATCCTGTTGTTGGTTATTGGCCGGAGAGATGTCTCGGTCATGTCTACATGGTTCCCGAACCCGTAGGGTCTACACACTTAAGGTTCAATGACGCTAGGGTTATAAGGGAAGTTTTTATGTGGTTACCTAATGTTGTTCGGAGTCTCGGATGAGATCCCGGACGTCACGAGGAGTTCCGGAATGGTCCGGAGGTAAAGATTTGTATATGGGAAGTCCAGTTTCAGTCACCGGAATAGTTTTGGGGGTTATCGGTATTATACCGGGACCACCGAAAGGTGTCCGGAGGTCCACCGGGTGGGGCCACCTGCTCCGGGGGACTACATGGGCTGAATATGGGAGGGAACCAGCGCCTAGTGGGATGGTGCGCCCCTTCCCAAGGGACCAAGGCGCCTAGGGTTGAAAACCCTAGGGGAGGGGGGCGCCTCCACCTTGCTTGGGGGGCAAGCCTCCCCTCCTGGCCTCCGCCCCTCCCCTCTAGATGAGATCTGGAGGGGGCCGGCCCCCTCTCCCCTTCCCCTATATATAGTGGAGGTTTTGGGGCTGCTATTCACATGAGTTTCCCTCTCTCCTGGCGGAGCCCTACCCCTCTCCCTCCTCGTCTCTCGCAGTGCTTGGCGAAACCCTGCTGGAGTACCATGCTCCTTCACCACCACCACGCCGTTGTGCTGCTGCTGGACGGAGTCTTCCCCAACCTCTCCATCTCTCCTTGCTGGATCATGGCATCGGAGACGTCACCGGGCTGTACATGTGTTGAACGCGGAGGCACCGTTCTTCGGTGCTTAGATCGGATTCGGCCGCGATCTGAATCACTTTGTGTACGACTCCACCGACCGCGTTCTTGTAACGCTTCCGCATCGCGATCTTCAAGGGTATGAAGATGCACTCCCCTCTCTCTCGTTGCTAGTATCTCCATAGATTGATCTTGGTGATGGGTAGAAAATTTGGAATTTCTGCTACGTGTTGTCCATGCCCTATCTGTGAGAATACGAAGTCTTAATCTAACCGGAAAACCCTTCACATCCACCTACTTGAGAAGGGTTTCATGCCACGCTACAATGTTTGGACCAAGCACGGAGAAATAGGGGTTATGATGGAAGACATCAAAGAAAAAGAGGACGATGACAACTATGTGCCCCCTGAATAAATTGATGCTGCAACAGGGGAAGCTGTTGAAGATCAAGAGGAACCAAATGATGTGCCCGATGATGATCTCTGCCGGGTCATTGTTGATGCAAGCAGTCAGTGCGAAAGTGAAAAGGAGAAGGTGAAGTTTGATCGCATGCTAGAGGATCACAAAAAAGGTTTGTACCCCAATTGCGAAGATGGAAACACAAAGCTCGGTTCTGTACTGGAATTTCTGTAGTGGAAGGAAGAGAATGGTGTGCCTGACAAAGGATTTGATAAGCTACTGAAAATATTGAAGAAGAAGCTTCCAAAGGATAACGAATTGACCGACAGTACGTATGCAGCAAAGAAGGTTGTTTGCCCTCTAGGATTGGAGGTGTATAAGATACATGCATGCCCTAATGACTGCATCCTGTACCGTGGTGCGTACGAGGATTTGAACGCATGCCCGGTATGCGGTGCATTGCGGTATAAGATCAGACGAGATGACCCTGGTGATGTTGAAGGCGAGCGCCCCGGAAGAGGGTTCCTGCCAAGGTGATGTAGTATGCTCCTATAACACCACTGTTGAAATGCTTGTTCAGAAACAAAGAGCATGCCAAGTTGATTCAATGGCACAGAGATGACCGTAAGAAAGACGGGAAGTTGAGAGCACCCGCTGACGGGTCGATGTGGAGAAAATCGAGAGAAAGTACTGGTAGGAGTTTGCAGGAGACGCAAAGAATGTATGGTTTGTTTTAAGCGTGGATTGCATTAATCCTTTTGGGGAGCAGAGCAGCAATCACAACACCTCGCCCATGACTCTATGTATTTATAACCTTCCTCCTTGGCTGTGCATGAAGCGAAAGTTCATTATGATGCCAGTTCTCATCCAAGGCCCTAAGCAACCTGGCAATGACATTGATGTGTACCTAAGGCCATTAGTTGAAGAACTTTTACAGCTATGGATTGGAAATAGTGTACGTGTGTGGAATGAGCACAAACAGGAGGAATTTGACCTGCATGCGTTGTTGTTTGTCACTATCAATGATTGGCCTGCTCTTAGTAACCTTTCAGGACAGACAAACAAGGGATACCACGCATGCACGCACTGTTTAGATGACACCAAAAGTATATACCTGGACAAATGCAGGAAGATGCTACCTCTTGAGCATGCGTTGGTGTTTCCCTTGAAGAGGAAAGGGTGATACAGCAAAGTAGCGTAAGCATTTCCCTCAGTTTTTGAGAAGCAAGTTATCAATCCAGTAGGAGGCTCCTCAAAAGTCCCAGGCACCTACACAAACAAACAAGAACCTCGCAACCAACACGATAAAGGGGTTGTCAATCCCTTCACGGTAACTTGCGAAAGTGGGATCTGATATAGATAATAAGATAAGATAAATATTTTTGGTATTTTTATGATATAGATTGGAAAATAAAAGATGCAAATAAAAGTAGATGAAAAACTTGTATGATAAAAGATAGACACGGAGGCCATAGGTTTCACCAGTGGCTTCTCTCAAGATAGCATAAGTATTATGGTGGGTGAACAAATTATTGTCGAGCAATTGATAGAAAAGTGTATAGTTATGAGAATATCTAGGCATGATCATGTATATAGGCATCATGTCCGCAACAAGTAGACCGACTCATGCCTGCATCTACTACTATTACTCCACACATCGACTGACTCCTGCCTGCATCTAGAGTATTAAGTTCTTAAGAACAGAGTAATGCATTAAGCAAGATGACATGATGTAGAGGGATAAACTCAAGCAATATGATATAAACCCCATCTTTTTATCCTCGATGGCAACAATACAATACGTGCCTTGCTGCCCCTCCTGTCACTAGGAAAGGACACCGCAAGATTGAACCCAAAGCCAAGCACTTCTCCGATTGCAAAAAAATACAATCTAGTAGGCCAAACCAAACTGATAATTCGAAGAGACTTGCAAAGATAACCAATTATACATAAAAGAATTCAGAGGAAATTCAAATATTTCTCATAGATAAACTTGATCATAAACACACAATTCATCGGATATCGACAAACACACCGCAAAAAGAGTTACATCGAATAGATCTCCAAGAAGAGGAAGGAGAACTTTTTATTGAGAATCAAAGAGAGAGAAGAAGCCATCTAGATAATAACTATGTACCCGAAGGTCTGTGGTAAACTACTCACAACTCATCGGAAAGGCCTTGCTGGTGATGGAGAGGCCCTCCGTGGTCGATTCCCCCTCCGGCGGCGCGCCGACGAAGGCTCCAAGATGGTATCTCGTGGATATATAAGGTTTCGGTGGTGGAAATAGTTTTTCGTGGTGCTACTGGATGTTTTCGAGGTCCGTGGATATATACAGGAGGAAGAAGTAGGTCGGTTGACGCTTGAGGGGCCCACAAGGGTGGGGGCGCGTCGGGCACCCTCGTGGACGCCTCGTTCGCTTCTTGACGTCCACTCCAAGTCTCCTGGATTGTGTTTGTTCCAAAAAGATCGCTCCCGAAGGTTTCATTCTGTTTGGACTCCGTTTGATATTGCTTTCCTTTGAAACACTGAAATACGCAAAAAAAAAACAGCAATTCGGGTTGGGCCTCCGGCTAGTAGATTAGTCCCAAAAATGATATAAAAGTGTAGAGTAAAGCCCATAAACATCTAAAACGGGTAATATAATAGCATGGAACAATCAAAAATTATAGATACGTTGGAGATGTATCAAGTATCCCCAAGCTTAATTCCTGCTTGTCCTCGAGTAGGTAAATGATAAAAAGAGAATTTTTGATGTGGAATGCTACCTAGCATAATTCCCAATGTAATTTTCTTTATTGTGGCATGATTGTTCACATCCAAATGATTCAAGATAAAATCTTATAAAACATAAAAAATAGTAATACTTGAAGCATACTAACAAATAATCATGTCTTATCAAAATAGCATAGCCAAAGAAAGCTTATCCCTACAAAATCATATAGTTAGGTTATGCTTCATTTTCATCACACAAGATACTCCCCTTATGCATAACCCCGATGACAAGCCGAGCAATTGGTTCATACTTTTTAATGCGCTTCAGCGTTTTCAACTCTTACGCAATACATGAGCGCAAGCCATGGACATAGCACTATATGTGGTATATGGTGGTGGTTATGAAGACAAAAAAGGGAGAAGATAGTCTCACATCAACTAGGCGTATCAATGGGCTATGGAGATGCCCATTAGTAGATATCAATGTGAGTGAGTAGGGATTGCCATGCAAAGGATGCACTAGAGCTATAAATATATGAAAGCTCAACAAAAGAAACTAAGTGGGTGTGCATCCAACTTGCTTGCTCACGAAGACCTAGGGCATTTGAGGAAGCCCATCATTGGAATATACAAGCCAAGTTCTATAATGAAAAATTCCCACTAGTATATGAAAGTGACAACATAGGAGACTCTCTATCATGAAGATCATGGTGCTACTTTGAAGCACAAGTGTGGTAAAATGATAGTAACATTGTCCCTTCTCTCTTTTTCTCTCTTTTTTTAATTATTTTTTTATTTTTTGGTGGGCTTCTTTGGCCTCTTTTTTTATGGGCTTCTTTGGCCTCTTTTATTTTTGTAAAGTCCGCAGTCTCATCCCGACTTGTGGGGGAATCATAGTCTTCATCATCCTTTCCTCACTTGGGACAATGCTCTAATAATGAAGATCATCACACTTTTATTGATTTACAACTCAAGAATTACAACTCAATACTTAGAACAAAATATGACTCTATGTGAATGCCTTCGGCGGTGTACCGGGATATGCAATGAATCAAGAGTGACATGTATGAAAAAATTATGAAGGTGGCTTTGCCACAAATATGATGTCAACTACATGATCATGCAAAGAGCAATATGACAATGATGGAGCGTGTCATAATAAACGAAATGGTGGAAAGTTGCATGGCAATATATCTCGGAATGGCTATGGAAATGCCATAATAGGTAGGTATGGTGGGTGTTTTGAGGAAGGTAAATAATGGGTACATGATACCAGCGAAGGTCGCGCGGCATAATAAAGGCTAGCAAAGTGGAAGGGTAAGTGTGCGTATTTCCATGGACTCACATTAGTCATAAAGAACTCATATAGTTATTACAAAAATTTATTAGCCCTCGAAGCAAAGTACTACTACGCATGCCCCTAGAGGGATAGATTGGTAGGAAAAGACCATCGCTCGTCCTCGACCACCACTCATAAGGAAAGCACTCAAGGAGCACCCCATGCTACAAATTTGTCACACAACTTTTACCATACGTGCATGCTACGGGACTTGCCAAATTTAACACAAGTATTTATCAATTTCACAATTACCCAACTAGCATGACTCTAACATTACCACCTTTATATCTCAAAAAAAATATCAAGCATCAAGTTGATCATAGTATTTAATGCACTTTCTATGATAGTTTTTATTATACCCAACTTGGATGCTCATCATTCTAGGACCAAATTTATAACCATAGCAAATACCATGCTGTTCTAAAAGACTCTCAAAATACTATAAGTGAAGCATGAGAGATCAACAATTTCTTCAAAATAAAGCCACCTCCATGCTCTAGAAAATATAAGTGAAGCACATAGAGCAAAACTATCTAGCTCAAAAGATATAAGTGAAGCACATAGAGTATTCTAATTAATTCTAAATCATGTGGGTCTCTCCCAAAAGGTGTGTACAGCAAGGATGATTGTGATAAACTAAAAAGCAAAGACTCATATCATACAAGATGCTCCAAGCAAAACACATATCATGTGGTAAATAAAAATATAGCTCCAAGTAAAGTTACCAATAGACGAAAACGAAAGAGGGGATGCCTTCCGGGGCATCCCCAAGCTTAGGCTTGTGGTTGTCCTTGAATATCTTTGGGTGACATGGGCATCCCCAAGCTTAGGCTCTTGCCACCCTTTATTCCATAGTCCATCAAATCTTTACCCAAAACTTGAAAACTTCACAACACAAAACTCAACAGGAAATCTCATAAGCTTCATTAGTGCAAGAAAGAAAAACCACCACAATTAGGTACTTTAATGAACTCATTATTTATATATGTTGGTGTTAAACCTACTGTATTCCAACTTCTCTATGGTTCATACCCCCCGATACTAGTCATAGATTCATCAAAATAAGCAAACAACACACGAAAAACAGAATCTGTCAAAAACATAACAGTCTTTAGCAATCTGTAACTTTCGAATACTTCTGGAACTTCAAAAATCCTAAAAAAATTGGAAGTCCTGGGAAATTTGTCTATTGATCTACAGCAATAAGAATCAATGCAAAATCACGTTTCTGTGATTTATGGATTTTTTTCTCGTGTGTGCAAAGTTTCTGTTTTTCAGCAGAATCAAATTAACTATGACCGTAAGTTATCCTATAGGTTCTACTTGGCACAAACACTAATTAAAACATAAAAACACATCTAAACAGAAGCTACATGAATTATTTATTAAATAAAAGCAAGGAAAAATAATGGGTTGTCTTCCAACAAGTGCTTTTCTTTAAAGCCTTTTTAGCTAGGCATTGAGATTTCAATGATGCTCACATGAAAGACAAGAATTGAAGCATAAAGAGAGCACCGTGAAACATGTGACAAACACACTTAAGTCTAACATACTTCCTATGCATAGGCTTTTTATAAGTAAAAAAATTATCAAGGCAAGCAACAACTAGCATATGCAAGGAAGAAGACGATAGCAATCTCTACATGAAGAGAGGTAATTTAGTAACATGAAAATTCTACAACCATATTTTCCTCTCTCATAATAATTACATGTAGGATCATAAGAAAAGTCAACAAAATAGCTATCACATAAAATATTTTCAACACGATCCACATGCATGCGAAGTTGACACTCTTCCAAAATAGTGGGATTAACATTAACTAAAGTCATGACCTCTCCAAGCCCACTTTTATCAAAAATTTCATGAGATTGATCAAAATCCAAATATGTGGGATCTAAAGTTACTCTTCCAAACCCACTTTAAATAATATTACAAACACTATTATCAATCTCATATTCATCATGGGTGTTAAATAAATTTTCAAGATCAAAAGAAGAATCACCCCAATCATGATCATTGCAACAAGTAGTAGTCATAGCAAAACTAGCATCCCCAAGCTTAGGGTTTTGCATATTATTAGCACAATTGACATCAAGAGAATTTATAGTAAAATCATTGCAATCATGATTTTTATTCAAGGAGTTATCATGAATCTCTTCATAAATTTCTTCATCACAATTTTCAGATTCACGAATTTCAAGCAAAGCTTCCTAAAGATAATCTAGTGCACAAAACTCACTAGCAATTGGTTCATCATAATTGGATCTCCTAAAAAGATTAGCAAGCGGATGAGGATCCATAGATCTTAGGTTCTCTGTTTAGCAATAAATAAACAACTATTCCAACCAAACGAGCAAACAAGCCAAGTAAGACATCAAAGCAAACGAAAAGACAAACAGAAGAAGGGCGAATAAAACGGCAAAGGTGAAGTGGGGGAGAGGAAAACAAGAGGCAAATGGAAAATAATGTAATGTGAGGGAGATGAGTTTGTGATGGGTACTTGGTATGTCTTGACTTGACCGAAGACCTCCCCGGCAACGGCGCCAGAAATCCTTCTTGCTACCTCTTGAGCATGCGTTGGTTTTTCCCTTGAAAAGGAAAGGGTGATACAGCAAAGTAGCGTACATATTTCCCTCAGTTTTTGAGAACCAAGGTATCAATCCAGTAGGAGGCTCCTCAAAAGTCCCACGCACCTACACAAACAAACAAGAACCTCGCAACCAACGCGATAAAGGGGTTGTCAATCCCTTCACGTTAACTTGCGAAAGTGGGATCTGATAGAGATAATAAGATAAGATAAATATTTTTGGTATTTTTATGATATAGATTGGAAAATAAAAGATGCAAATAAAAGTAGATGAAAAACTTGTATGATGAAAGATAGACCCGGGGGCCATAGGTTTCACTAGTGGCTTCTCTCAAGATAGCATAAGTATTTCAGTGGGTGAACAAATTACTGTCGAGCAATTATAGAAAAGTGTATAGTTATGAGAATATCTAGGCATTATCATGTATATAGGCATCATGTCTGCAACAAGTAGACTGACTCCTTCCTGCATCTACTACTATTACTCCACACATCGACCGACTCCTACCTGCATTTAGAGTATTAAGTTCATAAGAACAGAGTAACGCATTAAGCAAGATGAGATGATGTAGAGGGATAAACTAAAGTAATATGATATAAACCCCATCTTTTTATCCTCAATGGCAACAATACAATACGTGCCTTGCTGCCCCTACTATCACTGGGAAAGCGCACCGCAAGATTGAACCCAAAGCTAAGCACTTCTCCCATTGCAAGAAAGATCAATCTAGTAGGCCAAACCAAACTGATAATTCGAAGAGACTTGCAAAGATAACCAATCATACATAAAATATTTCAGAGGAGATTCAAATATTTCTCATAGATAAACTTGATCAAAAACCCACAATTCATCGGATCTCGACAAACACACCGTAAAAAGAGTTACATCGAATAGATCTCCAAGAAGAGGAAGGAGAACTTTGTATTGAGAATCAAAGAGAGAGAAGAAGCCATCCAGCTAATAACTATGGACCCGAAGGTCTATGTTAAACTACTCACAACTCATCGGAGAGGCCTTGGTGGTGATGGAGAGGCCCTCCATGGTCGAGTCCCCCTCCGGCGGAGCGCCAACAAAGGCTCCAAGATGGGATCTCGTGGATACAGAAGGTTGCGGCGGTGGAAATAGTTTTTCGTGGTGCTCCTGGATGTTTTCGGGGTCCGTGGATATATATACATATATATATATATATATATATATATATATATATATATATATATATATATATATATATATATATATATATATATAGGAGGAAGAAGTAGGTCAGTTGACGCTTGAGGGGCCCACGAGGGTGGGGGCGCGCCCACCCCCTTAGGGCGCGCCGGGCACCCTCGTGGACGCCTCGTTCGCTTCTTGACGTCCACTCCAAGTCTCCTAGATTGCGTTTGTTCCAAAAAGATCGCTCCCAAAGGTTTCAGTCCGTTTGGACTCCGTTTGATATTCCTTTCCTTTGAAACACTGAAATAGGCAAAAAACAGCAATTCGGGTTGGGCCTCCGGTTAGTAGGTTAGTCCCAAAAATGATATAAAAGTGTAGAGTAAGCTCATAAACATCCAAAACGTGTAATATAATAGCATGGAACAATCAAAAATTATAGATACGTTGGAGACGTATCAGAAGAATGTTTACCTGGGGCATCATCGATTCCTTCTGACCAACCATCAATTTCGAAAGAAAGGCAAGCACTTCAAAGGCAAGGCAGATCACCGGAAGAAGCCCGCCATGCGTACCGGTGATCACGTACTTGCTATGGTCAATGATTTAAAAGTAATCTTCGGAAAGGGTCCCGGCGGACTATCTGTCCTGAATGACGCTGAGGGACACGCACCCATGTGGAAGAAGAAATCTATATTTTGGGACCTACTCTAATGGAAAGACCTAGAGGTCCGCTCTTCAATCGATGTGATGCACGTGACGAATAACGTTTTGCGTGAACCTACTAGGCTTCTCGGGCGTGTATGGGAAGACAAAAGATACAGCGGAGGCACGGGAGGACCTGCAACGTTTGCATGAAAAAGACGGCATGCTTCCAAAGCAGTATGAAGGTCCTGCTAGCTACGCTCTTGCCAAAGAAGAGAAGGAAATCTTCTTTGAATGCCTGATCAGTATGAAGGTCCCGTCTAGCTACCAAATATAAAGGGAATAATAAATATGGCAGAGAAAAAGTTCCAGAACCTAAAGGCTCATGACTGCCACGTGATTATGACGCAACTGCTTCCCGTTGCATTGAGGGGGCTTCTACCGGAAAATGTTCGATTAGCCATTGTGAAGCTATGTAAATTCCTCAATGCAATGTCTCAGAAGGTAATTGATCCAGAAATCCTACCAAGGTTAAGGAGTGATGTGGCGCAATGTCTTGTCAGTTTCGAGCTGGTGTTCCCACCATCCTTCTTCAATATCATGACGCACATCCTAGTTCATCTAGTCGACGAGATTGTCGTTCTGGGCCCTATATTTCTACACAATATGTTCCCCTTTGAGAGGTTCATGGGAGTCCTAAAGAAATATGTTTGTAACTACGCTAGGGCAGAAGGAGCATCTCCATGGGCCATCAAACAAAGGATATCATTGGATTTTGTGTTGACTTCATTCCTGACCTTAAGAAGATAGGTCTCCCTCAATCGCGGTATGAGGGGAGACTAGATGGAAAAGGCACGCTAGGAGGGGACTCAATAGTATGTAGGGACGGGCATTCTTGGTCTCAAGCACACTACACGGTTCTACAGAATTCTACCTTGGTGACCCCATATGTCGATGAACACAAGAACATTCTGCGCTCAAAACACCCGGACCAGTGTGACGACTTGATTACATGTGAACACATTGAGGACCCACAAGTATACGGGATCTATCTAGTCCTTTCGATAAGTAAGAGTGTCGAACCCAACGAGGAGCAGAAGGAAATGACAAGCGGTTTTTAGTAAGGTATTCTCTACAAACACTAAAATTGTAGGTAACAAATAGTTTTGTGATAAGATAATTTGTAACGAGTAACAGGCAATGAAAGTAAATAAAGTGCAGCAAGGTGGCCCAATCCTTTTTGTAGCAAAGGACAAGCCTAGACAATTTCTTATAATGAGAAAAGCGCTCCCGAGGACACATGGGAATTATCGTCAAGCTAGTATTCATCACGCTCATATGATTCGCGTTTGGTACTTTGATAGTTTGATATGTGGGTGGAGCGGTGCTTGGGTACTGCCCTTACTTGGACAAGCATCCCACTTATGATTTACCCCTATTGCAAGCATCCGCAACTACAAAAGAAGTATTAAGGTAGACCTAACCATAGCATGAAACTAATGGATCCAAATCAGCCCCTTATGAAGCAACGCATAAACTAGGGTTTAAGCTTCTGTCACTCTAGCAACCCATCATCTACTTATTACTTCCCAATGCCTTCCTCTAGGCCCAAATAATGGTGAAGTGTCATGTAGTCGACGTTCACATAACACCACTAGAGGAGAGACAACATACATCTCATCAAAATATCGAACGAATACCAAATTCACATGACTACTAATAGCAAGACTTCACCCATGTCCTCAGGAACAAACGGAACTACTCACAAAGCATATTCATGTTCATAATCAGAGGGGTATTAATATGCATTAAGGATCTGAACATATGATATTCCAGCAAGTAAACCAATTAGCATCAACTACAAGGAGTAATCAACACTACTAGCAACCCACAGGTACCAATTTGTGGTTTTGATACAAGATTGGATACAAGAGATGAACTAGGGTTTGGAGAGGAGATGGTGCTGGTGAAGATGTTGATGGAGATTGACCCCCTCCCGATGAGAGGATCGTTGGTGATGACGATGGTGATGATTTCCCCCTCATGGCGGTAGAACAGCTCTGCCGGAGCCCTAGATTGGTTCTGCCAAGGTTCCGCCTCGTGGCGGCGGAGTTTCGTCCCGTAAGCTTGCCCACGATTTTTTCCAGGGTAAAAGCCTCCTTATAGCAGAAGATGGACACCGGGGGCCACCAGGGGGCGCGCCCAGTAGAGGTGGGCGCGCCCCCTGTTGGAAATATGCCCTAGAGGCAATAATAAAAGTATTATTATTAGTATATTTCCTTGTTCATGATAATTGTCTTTTATTCATGCTATAATTGTATTATCCGGAAATCGTAATACACGTGTGAATACATAGACCACAATATGTCCCTAGTGAGCCTCTAGTTGACTAGCTCGTTGATCAACAGATAGTCATGGTTTCCTGACTATGGACATTGGATGTCGTTGATAACGGGATCACATCATTAGGAGAATGATGTGATGGACAAGACCCAATCCTAAGCATAGCACAAGATCATGTAGTTCGTTTTGCTAGAGCTTTTCCAATGGCAAGTATCTCTTCCTTAGACCATGAGATCGTGTAACTCCCGGATACCGTAGGAGTGCTTTGGGTGTACCAAACGTCACAACATAACTGGGTGACTATAAAGGTGCATTACAGGTATCTCCGAAAGTGTCTGTTGGGTTGACACGGATCGAGACTGGGATTTGTCACTCCGTATGACGGAGAGGTATCACTGGGCCCACTCGGTAGTGCATCATCATAATGAGCTCAAAGTGACCAAGTGTTTGGTCACGGGATCATGCATTACGGTACGAGTAAAGTGACTTGTCGGTAACGAGATTGAACGAGGCATTGGGATACCGACGATCGAATCTCGGGCAAGTAAAAATACCGATTGACAAAGGGAATTGTATACGGGGTTGTTTGAATCCTCGACATCGTGGTTCATCCGATGAGATCATCGAGGAGCATGTGGGAGCCAACATGGGTATCCAGACCCCGCTGTTGGTTATTGCCCGAGAGCCGTCTCGGTCATGTCTGCATGTCTCCCGAACCCGTAGGGTATAAACACTTAAGGTTCGGTGACGCTAGGGTTGTATGAATAGGAGTATGCAGCAAACCAAATGTTTTGCGGAGTCCCGGATGAGATCTCGGACGTCACGAGGAGTTCCGGAATGGTCCGGAGGTAAAGATTTATATATGGGAAGTCCTGTTTTGGTCGCCGGAAAAGTTTCGCGCGTTATCGGTATTGTACCGGGAGTGCCGAAAGGGGTCCGGGGGTCCACCAGGGGTCCACCTGCCCCGGGGGGGCCACATGGGCTGTAGGGGGTGCGCCTTGGCCTACATGGTCCAAGGGAACCAGCCCCAAGAGGCCGATGCGCCAAGAAGAGACAAGGGAGGGAGAGTCCTAAGAGGGGAAGGCACCTCCGAGGTGCCTTGGGGAGGATGGACTCATCCCCCCCCCTTGGCCGCACCCTTCCTTGGAGGAAGGGGCAAGGCTGCGCCTCCCCCCCTCTCTCTTGCGCCTATATAAAGGGAGGGCAGGGAAGGGCAGCGGCACCCCTGAAGTCCTGGCACCTCCCTCTCCCTGCTACACCTCCTCCTCCTCCCGTAGTTGCTCAGCGAAGCCCTGCCGGAGTTCTGCTACATCCACCACCACGCCGTCGTGCTGCTGGATCATCATCAACCTCTCCTTCCCCCTTGCTGGATCAAGAAGGAGGAGACGTCATCAGCTCCGTACGTGTGTTGAACGCGGAGGTGCTGTCCGTTCAGCACTAGGTCATCGGTGATCTGAATCACGACGAGTACGACTCCATCATCCCCGTTCCATTGAACGATTCCACACACGATCTACAAGTGGTATGTAGATGCAATCACTCTCCCATGACTCGTTGCTAGATGAACTCATAGATGGATCTTGGTGAAACCGTAGGAAAAATTTTAATTTTCTGCAACGTTCCCCAACAGTGGTATCAGAGCTAGGTCTATGCGTAGTTCTTTATTGCACGAGTAGAACACAATTTGTTGTGGGCGTAGATGTTGTCAACTTTCTTGCCGCTACTTATCTTGCTTCAGCGGTATTGTGGGATGAAGCGGCCCGGACCGACCTTACACGTATGCTTACGTGAGACTGGTTCCATCGACTGACATGCACTAGTTGCATAAGGTGGCTAGCGGGTGTCTGTCTCTCCCACTTTAGTTGGAGCGGATTCGATGAAAAGGGTCCTTATGAAGGGTAAATAGAAGTTGACAAATCACGTTGTGGCTTTCACGTAGGTAAGAAAACGTTCTTGCTAGAACCCTATTGCAGCCACGTAAAACTTGCAACAACAATTAGAGGACGTCTAACTTGTTTTTGCAGCAAGTGTTTTGTGATATGATATGGCCAAAGTTGTGATGAATGATGAATGATATATGTGATGTATGAGATCATGTTCTTGTAATAGGAATCACGACTTGCATGTCGATGAGTATGACAACCGGCAGGAGCCATAGGAGTTGTCTTTATTTTTGTATGACCTGCGTGTCATTGAAGAACGCCATGTAAATTAATTTACTTTATTGCTAAACGCGTTAGCCATAGAAGTAGAAGTAGTCGTTGGCGTGACAACTTCATGAAGACACGGTGATGGAGATCATGATGATGGAGATCATGGTGTCATGCCGGTGACAGGATGATCATGGAGCCCCGAAGATGGAGATCAAAGGAGCTATATGATATTGGCCATATCATGTCACTACTATATAATTGCATGTGATGTTTATTATGTTTATGCATCTTGTTTACTTAGAACGACGGTAGTAAATAAGATGATCCCTCATAACAATTTCAAGAAAGTGTTCTCCCTAACTGTGCACCGTTGCTAAAGTTCGTTGTTTCGAAGCACCACGTGATGATCGAGTGTGATAGATCCTTACGTTCACATACAACGGGTGTAAGATAGTTTTACACATGCAATACACTTAGGTTAACTTGACGAGCCTAGCATGTACAGACATGGCCTCAGAACACAAGAGACCGAAAGGTCGAACATGAGTCGTGTGGAAGATACGATCAACATGGAGATGTTCACCGACGATGACTAGTACCGTCTCACGTGATGACCGGACACGGCCTAGTCGACTCGGATCATGTAACACTTAGATGACTAGAGGGATGTCAAATCTGAGTGGGAGTTCATTAAGTAATTTGATTAGATGAACCTTATTATCATGAACAATAGTCTAAGATCTTTGCAAAATGTCTTGTAGATAAAATGGCCAACGCTCATGTCACCATGAACTTCAACGCGTTCCTAGAGAAAAACAAGCTGAAAGATGATGGCAGCAACTATTCAGAGGGTCCGGAACCTGAGGATTATCCTCATAGCTGCCAAGAAACAATATGTCCTAGAAGCACCGCTAGGTGAAGCACCCATCCCAGAGAACCAAGACGTTATGAACGCTTGGCAGTCTCGTGCTGATGATTACTCCCTCGTTCAGTGCGGCATGCTTTACAGCTTAGAACCGGGGCTCTAAAAGTGTTTTGAGCGACACGGAGCATATGAGATGTTCGAGGAGCTGAAACTAGTTTTCCAAGCTCATGCCCGGGTCGAGAGATATGAAGTCTCCGACAAGTTCTACAGTTGTAAGTTGGAGGAAAATAGTTCTGTCAGTGAGCACATACTCAAAATGTCTGGGTTGCACAACCGCCTGTCCCAGGTGGACATCAACCTCCCGGACGAGGCGGTCATTGACAGAATCCTTCAGTCGCTCCCACCAAGCTACAAGAGCTTCGTGATGAACTACAATATGCAGGGGATGGTGAAAACTATTCCTGAAGTATTTTCAATGCTGAAGTCAGTAGAGGTAGAAATCAAGAAGGAACATCAAGTGTTGATGGTCAATAAAACCACTAAGTTCAAGAAGGGCAAGGGTAAGAAGAACTTCAAGAAGGACGGCAAGGATGTTGCCGCGCCTGGTAAGCCAGTTGCCGGGAAGAAGTCAAAGAATGGACCCAAGCTTGAGACTGAGTGCTTTTATTGCAAAGGGAAGGGTCACTGGAAGCGGAACTGCCCCAAATACTTAGCAGACAAGAAGGCCGGCAACACTAAAGGTATATTTGATATACATGTAATTGATGTGTACCTTACCAGTACTCGTAGTAACTCCTGGGTATTTGATACCGGTGCCGTTGCTCATATATGTAACTCATAGCAGGAGATGCGGAATAAACGGAGACTGGCGAAGGACGAGGTGACGATGCACGTCGGGAATGGTTCCAAGGTCGATGTGATCGCCGTCGGCACGCTACCTCTACATTTACCTACGGGATTAGTTTTAAACCTCAATAATTGTTATTTAGTGCCAAGTTTGAGCATGAACATTGTATCAGGATCTCATTTAATACGAGATGGCTACTCATTTAAATCCGAGAATAATGGTTGTTCTATTTATATGAGAGAAATGTTTTATGGTCATGCTCCGATGGTAAATGGTTTATTCTTAATGAATCTCGAACGTAATGTTACACATATTCATAATGTGAATACCAAAAGATGTAAAGTTGATAACGATAGTCCCACATACTTGTGGCACTGCCGCCTTAGTCACATTGGTGTCAAGCGCATGAATAAGCTCCATGCTGATGGACTTTTAGAGTCTCTCGATTATGAATCATTTGACACATGCGAACCATGCCTCATGGGCAAGATGACCAAGACTCCGTTCTCCGGAACAATGGAGCGAGCAACCAACTTATTGGAAATCATACATACCGATGTGTGCGGTCCAATGAGTGTTGAGGCTCGCAGAGGATATCGTTATGTTCTCACTCTCACTGATGACTTGAGTAGATATGGGTATGTCTACTTGATGAAACACAAGTCTGAGACCTTTGAAAAGTTCAAGGAATTTCAGAATGAAGTAGAGAATCAACGTGACCGAAAGATAAAATTCTTACGATCAGATCGTGGAGGAGAATATTTAAGTCATGAATTTGGTACACACTTAAGGAAATGTGGAATCGTTTCACAACTCACGCTGCCTGGAACACCTCAGCGTAACGGTGTGTCCGAACGTCGTAATCGCACTCTATTGGATATGGTGCGATATATGATGTCTCTTACTGATTTACCGCTATCATTTTGGGGATACGCTCTAGAGACAGCTACATTCACTTTAAATAGGGCACCGTCTAAATCCGTTGATACGACACCGTATGAATTATGGTTTGGGAAGAAACCTAAGCTATCGTTTCTAAAAGTTTGGGGATGCGATGCTTATGTCAAGAAACTTCAACCTGAAAATCTCGAACCCAAGTTGGAAAAATGCGTCTTCATAGGATACCCTAAGGAAACCATTGGGTATACCTTCTACCTTAGATCCAAAGGCAAGATCCTTGTTGCCAAGAACGGATCCTTTCTGGAAAAAGAGTTTCTCTCGAAAGGAGTAAGTGGGAGGAAAGTAGAACTCGATGAAGTACTACCTCTTGAACCAGAAAGTAGTGCATCTCGGGAAAATGCTCCTATAGTGCCTACATCGACTGGAGAGGAAATTAATGATGATGATCAAGGTACTTCGGATCAAGTTGCTACTGAACTTCGTAGGTCCACTAGGACACGTTCCGCACCAGAGTGGTACGGCAACCCTGTCCTGGAAATCATGTTGTTAGACAACAGTGAACCTTCGAACTATGAAGAAGCGATGGCGGGCCCAGATTCCAATAAATGGCTTGAAGCCATGCAATCCGAGATAGGATCCATGTATGAAAACAAAGTATGGACTTTGACAGACTTGCCTGATGATCGGCGAGCGATAGAAAACAAATGGATCTTTAAGAAGAAGACGGACGCGGATGGTAATGTTACCATCTATAAAGCTCGACTTGTCGCTAAGGGTTATCGACAAATTCAAGGGATTGACTACGATGAGAATTTCTCTCCCGTAGCGAAGCTTAAGTCCGTCCGAATCATGTTAGCACTTGCCGCATACTATGATTATGAGATATGGCAGATGGACGTCAAAACGGCATTCCTTAACGGTTATCTTAAGGAAGAGTTGTATATGATGTAGCCGGAAGGTTTTGTCGATCCTAAGAATGCTAACAAGGTATGCAAGCTCCAGCGATCCATTTATGGGCTGGTGCAAGCATCTCGGAGTTGGAACATTCGCTTTGATGAGATGATCAAAGCGTTTGGGTTTATGCAGACTTATGGAGAAGCCTGCGTTTACAAGAAAGTGAGTGGGATCTCTATAGCATTTCTCATATTATATGTAGATGACATACTTTTGATGGGAAATGATATAGAACTTTTGGACAGCATTAAGGCCTACTTGAATAAGAGTTTTTCAATGAAGGACCTTGGAGAAGCTGCTTACTTATTAGGCATCAAAATCTATAGGGATAGATCGAGACGCCTCATAGGTCTTTCACAAAGCACATACCTTGATAATATTTTGAAGAAGTTCAAAATGGATCAGTCCAAGAAAGGGTTCTTGCCTGTTTTGCAAGGTGTGAAATTGAGCTCGGCTCAATGCCCGACCACGGCAAAAGATAAAGAAGAGATGAGTGTCATCCCCTATGCCTCAGCCATAGGATCTATTATGTATGCCATGCTGTGTACCAGACCTGATGTAAACCTTGACATAAGTTTGGTAGGAAGGTACCAAAGTAATCCCGGCAAGGAACACTGGACAGCGGTCAAGAATATCTTGAAGTACCTGAAAAGGATAAAGGACATGTTTCTCGTTTATGGAGGTGACGAAGAGCTCGTCGTAAAGGGTTACGTCAACGCTAGCTTCGACACAGATCTGGATGACTCAAAGTCACAAACCGGATACGTGTATATGTTGAATGGTGGAGCAGTAAGCTGGTGCAGCTGCAAGCAGAGCGTCGTGGCGGGATCTACATGTGAAGCGGAGTACATGGCAGCCTCGAAGGCAGCACATGAAGCAATTTGGGTGAAGGAGTTCATCACCGACCTAGGAGTCATACCCAATGCGTCGGAGCCGATCAAACTCTTCTGTGACAACACTGGAGCTATTGCGCTTGCAAAGGAGCCCAGGTTTCACAAGAAGACCAGGCACATCAAGCGTTTCTTCAACTCCATTCGTGAAAATGTTCAAGATGGGGACATAGAAATTTGCAAAGTGCATACGAATCTGAATATCGCAGATCCGTTGACTAAACCTCTTTCGCGAGCAAAACATGATCAACACCAGAACTCTATGGGTGTTTGATTCATCACAATGTAACTAGATTATTGACTCTAGTGCAAGTGGGAGACTGTTGGAAATATGCCCTAGAGGCAATAATAAAAGTATTATTATTATATTTCCTTGTTCATGATAATTGTCTTTTATTCATGCTATAATTGTATTATCCGGAAATCGTTATACACGTGTGAATACATAGACCACAATATGTCCCTAGTGAGCCTCTAGTTGACTAGCTCGTTGATCAATAGATAGTCATGGTTTCCTGACTCTGGACATTGGATGTCGTTGATAACGGGATCACATCATTAGGAGAATGATGTGATGGACAAGACCCAATCCTAAGCATAGCACAAGATCGTGTAGTTCGTTTTGCTAGAGCTTTTCCAATTTCAAGTATCTCTTCCATAGACCACGAGATCGTGTAACTCCCGGATACCGTAGGAGTGCTTTGGGTGTACCAAACGTCACAACGTAACTGGGTGACTGTAAAGGTGCATTACAGTTATCTCCGAAAGTGTCTGTTGGGTTGACACGGATCGAGACTGGGATTTGTCACTCCGTATGATGGAGATGTATCACTGGGCCCACTCGGTAGTGCATCATCATAATGAGCTCAAAGTGACCAAGTGTTTGGTCACGGGATCATGCATTACGGTACGAGTAAAGTGACTTGCCGGTAACGAGATTGAACGAGGTATTGGGATACCGACGATCGAATCTCGGGCAAGTAAAAATACTGATTGACAAAGGGAATTATATACGGGGTTGTTTGAATCCTCGACATCGTGGTTCATCCGATGAGATCATCGAGGAGCATGTGGGAGCCAACATGGGTATCCAGATCCCGCTGTTGGTTATTGCCCGAGAGCCGTCTCGGTCATGTCTGCATGTCTCCCGAACCCGTAGGGTCTACACACTTAAGGTTCGGTGACGCTAGGGTTGTATGAATATGAGTATGCAGCAAACCGAATGTTGTTCGGAGATCCGGATGAGATCCCGGATGTCACGGGGAGTTCCGGAATGGTCCGGAGGTAAAGATTTACATATGGGAAGTCCTGTTTTGGTCGCCGGAAAAGTTTCACGCATTATCGGTATTGTACCGGGAGTGCCGAAAGGGGTCCGGGGGTCCACCAGGGGTCCACCTGCCCCGGGGGGGGCAAATGGGCTGTAGGGGGTGCGCCTTGGCCTACATGGGCCAAGGGCACCAGCCCCAAGAGGCCCATGCGCCAAGAAGAGACAAGGGATGGAGAGTCCTAAGAGGGGAAGGCACCTCCGAGGTGCCTTGGGGAGGATGGACTCCTCCCCCCTTGGCCGCACCCTTCCTTGGAGGAAGGGGCAAGGCTGCGCCTCCCCCCCTCTCTCTTGAACCTATATAAAGGGAGGGGAGGGAGGGGCAGCGGCACCCCTAAAGGCCTGGCACCTCCCTCTCCCTGCTACACCTCCTCCTCCTCCCGTAGTTGCTCAGCGAAGCCCTGCCGGAGTTCTGCTGCATCCACCACCACGCCGTCGTGTTGTTGGATCATCATCAACCTCTCCTTCCCCCTTGCTGGATCAAGAAGGAGGAGACGTCATCCGCTCCGTACGTGTGTTGAACGCGGAGGTGCTGTCCGTTCAGCACTAGGTCATCGGTGATCTGAATCACGGCGAGTACGACTCCATCATCCCCGTTCCATTGAACGCTTCCGCACGCGATCTACAAGTGGTATGTAGATGCAATCACTCTCCCATGACTCGTTGCTAGATGAATTCATAGATGGATCTTGGTGAAACCGTAGGAAAAATTTTAATTTTCTGCAACGTTCCCCAACACCCCCACCCTCCTGGACAGGGTGTGGGCCCCCTGAGGTGTTTCTTCCGCTCAGTAATTCTTACTAAATCCAAAAATAGGTTTCTTCGAGTTTCAGGTCTTTTGGAGCAGTGCAAAATAGGTTTCCAATGTTTGCTCCTTTTCCAGCCAGAATTCCAGCTGCCGGCATTCCCCCTCTTCATGGTAAACCTTATAAAATAAGAGAGAATAGCCATAAGTATTCATATATAATGTGTAATAACAGCCCATAATGCAATAAATATTGATATAAAAGCATGATGCAAAATGGACGTATCAACTCCCCCAAGCTTAGACCTTGCTTGTCCTCAAGCGGAAGCCGAAATCAAAAAATATGCCCACATGTTTAGAGATAGAGGTGTCGATAAAAATAAAATATGGACATGAGGGCATCATGATCATTCTTATAACAGCAACATATATAGATTTCGTCATACGATTTCTTATGCTCAAGTAACAATCTATTCACAATGTCAAGTATGGAACATAAACTTCATTGGGAACTAACAAACTATAATCTCAGTCACCGAAGCAATTGCAATTTATCATAACATCAGAAAGAGTCAAGAATAGAGCTTTTCAGCAAGTCCACATACTCAACAATCATATAGTCTTCTACAATTGCTAACACTCACGCAATACTTATGGTTATGGAGTTTTAATCGGACACCGAGAAAGATAGGGGCTTATAATTTTGCCTCCCAACGTATTCACCTTTAGGTGATGTCAACAATAATAGTTCATGCTAACTTACATCCAATTGGATATATATATCAGGATCTTTCCAACACGATGTGCTTCCCAAAGGATGAAATGAAAAAGGAAAAGGTGAAGATCACCTTGACTCTCTCATAAAGTAAAAGACATAAAGTAAAAGATAGGCCCTTTGCAGAGGAAAGCAGAGGTTGCCATGCGCTTTTATGGTTGGATGCACAAAACCATGGTGCAAAAGAACGTCACTTTATATTGCCACTTGTATATGGACCTTTATTATGCAGTCCGTCGCTTTTATTGCTTCCATAACAAGATCGTATAAAGCTTATTGTATTCACACTAATAAGTCATACATATTGAGAGAGCAATTTTTATTCCATGCACCGATGACAACTTACTTGAAGGATCTTACTAGATCCATAGGTAGGTATGGTGGACTCTCATGGCAAAAACTGGTTTTAAGGATATTTGGAAGCACAAGTAGTATCTCTACTTTGGTGCAAGGAATTTTGGCTAGCATGAGGGGGAAAGTCAAGCTCAACATGTTGGGAAGATCAATGACAATATATTTTAACTGAGATGTGAGAAAACATAAACCATTGCATTGTCTTCCTTGTCCAACATCAAGTCCTTAGCATGTCATACTTAATGAGTGCTGAAAGTGCTAGTTATCAACTAGAGGGGAGGGGTGAATAGGCGATTTTTGTGAAAGTCTTCAAAATATGGATGTTTTGAAGACAAACAATAGAAATGACCTAATTGATATGCAGCGGAAGATGAACTACAACAAGCAAACCATAGTCGAGTATGCAATAACGTGAAAGAACAAGACTAATAGCAGCTTGGTAGTAGGATCAAGATGGAAGATAGTATGAAGCCAAACAACGATAGTAGTCAGGCAATGAAGTCAAACAGGTAAGGCATATAAGCAATGACTTCACGAAGACTAACTCAAAGTAAAGAAAGGAAGGGATAGAACCAGTCACTTGTTGAAGACATAGGATTTGTTGGACCAGTTCCAGTTGCTGTGACAACTGTACATCTGGTTAGGGAGGCTGAGATTCAACTCAGAAGACCGCGTCTTCACCTTATTCCCCTTGAGCTAAGGACACCCAGTCCTCGCCCAATCACTCTGGTAAGTCTTCAAGGTAGACTTCCGAACCTTCACAGACTGCGTTCACCCGGCAATCCACAATGACTCTTAGATGCTCAGAACGCGACGCCTAACCGGCTGGAGGATTCACAGTCCTCAAGTGTAATAAGTCTTCAGGTCACACAAACAAGAAGGACTTCAGTGATGCCTAACACTCTTTGGCTCTGGGTGTTTGGGCTTTGTCCTCGCAAGGATTTCTCTCTCTCAAAGGCTTCGAGGTGGGTTGCTCTCAAACGACAAAAGTTGTGCACTAACTCTGAGCAGCCACCAATTTATGGTGTAGGGGGTGGGCTATTTATGGCCACTAGGCAACCCGACCTGTTATGTCCGAAATGACCCTAGGTCACTAAGGAACTGACACGTGTTCCAACGGTCAGATTTCAAACACACACGGCAACTTTACTTGGGCTACAAGCAAAGCTGACTCATCCAGCTCTGGATAAGTTTTGCTCTCATTGTCTTCGCTCGAAGACATAGGATTTGGGTTGAGCATCACTTCAGTCATTCTGACTATGATCACTTGGACCCCACTTAACAGTACGGTGGTTCCTATGACTCAACAAAGAAGAAAAGGAAACAGCAAAACGACATAGTCTTCGCGCTCCATAGTCTTCACTCGATGTCTTCTCATGTCATAGTCTTCAATGTGAATATCTTCACATACCACCATTGTCTTCAATGTCTTCATACATTTGTAGGGGTCATCTCCGGTAGGTAAACCGAATCAATGAGGGACACTACCTGCGTTATCCTGCAATTCTCACAAACGCATTAGTCCCTCAACCACATTTGTCGTCAATACTCCAAAACCAACCAGGGGTGGCACTAGATGCACTTACAATCTCCCCTTTTTGGTGATTGATGAAAAACTAGTTGAATTTTTCAACGGGGATAAAATATGTGAAATTGTAAAGGATAGGGAATTGTCTTCATAAGAGGCAAAGGCTCCCCCTGAAGATGTGCATATAAGTAGTTTGCTTTTGGAATGCAAATGCACATGGCAGGTTGTACTTGTGGAGATCCTCTTCAACTTATGAAGATAATTCATCATGCATGAAATGATATAACTAAGAGAATGACATGCATAATGAAAAATGGACGTCTGCAGAATGATCTAAGTGCGGAAGTTATCGTCGCACATGCGGAATTTATCATCGCACCAGAGTAAGGCAAATAAGTGGCAGACGACCATCGAGGTTAAGTGTTACAACTCAAAGAACCAAATGTATCAAAAGAGAGAGTTGTAATCACTAGGCAAAATATAGTGCAACCGCCCTTATGAACCCGCTTGAAGACTATCAACTCAATATGCTTCTCCCCCTTTTGTCAGTAATGACCAAAAAGGTTTGAAGACATAGAGAATCTAATCATTCTCTTCAGAAGTAGATGATGCAGCAGGGTTGTCGTTGTTGGTTGCCGGTGCAGACGAGCTTGGTGCAATGTCGATGCGTGCAGAAGTAGGGGGCGGTGAAGTTGCATCGGCTTCATCATCGATCACTCTGGCATTGACAGTTGTCGCGGAGGAAGAATAGTCAGAGTCTTCAAGAGATGGAGTGCGTCGTAGGACTGCATTCCGTGGAGGAGTGGAGTCAAACTTGAAGCGTTCAGTGAAGCCATCGTCTTGAAGATCTGCTTCAGCACTGAGTAGAGTCAAACTCTTCCATGAGCGCCGACAGGTCTCGTGAGTGACAAAAGCATTCTTGGTGGCAAGGTTTCGAATGCGATTGACATCCACCAAGAGGCTTTGCATTTGACGCTTGAGCCAGTAGTGATGCTTATCTTGTTTTTGATGCAGTGCCACAAGAAGTTCTCGATCATTGAGGACTCGAGAGCGCTTCCGAGGCCTTTGGCCAATCGTGCTTCCAGTGGCTTCAGTTGATGCACGATGAGGCAGACGAATATTTCCAGCCATCGGATAGACACACGTGACAGCTTTGACTCCTTCCATAGGCTGAGTGAAGCTTTGATGTTCAGCATTCTGAAGACTAAGAGGCGTTTTGCCAGGTTCAGGGTATATAGCTTCAACGGACATATCAACCTCTGGTAGGAAAATCACATGATTGCGAGCAGACGGTTGATAGTTGATGGCAGAGTGTTGCTTGATGAGGCGCATGACCCATGGAGCATAGAATTTCAGTTCGAAGAGGTCAGATCCAGATGCGGCCAATTGTCGGATGAAGAATTCTTGCGTGTTGAAGTTGATGCCATTTAGGATATAGAAGAGCAATGTCTTCATTGCTCCTTCCAGTTTTGCAGACGATGAATGCCCTTTGACTGGCCATAGAGTTCGCCTGATGATGTAATATATTGTACGAGGCAGATACTCAAGGTCATCAATAAGGAAGTACTGAGGGTATTCAGCGTCATGTGGCAGTGGCTTCATCATACTCATCATTTGACTCATGTCGGGTTCTGGTTTATGAAATATGCTCTCCAAGGCATCGCGATGGAGTTGACATCCAGGTTCAAACAACTCTCCGGGAGTGGGTAGGCCTGTGAGCTCAATGATGTCAAGAGCTTTGGCTTCATGATGAACATTTCCTGTCATCCACTCGAGAACCCATGTCTTCGTGTCTCTGTAGTAGCCACGGATGTGGAGGTTAGCATAGAATTGAAGCACAAGTTCTTCATTCCAGTGCTATTTGTCTGTTATGAAACCAAGCAGACCTGCATCACGAAAGCAATCAAGTGCTTCTTCTAAGCACGGCAGTCCGGCAATGGCTTCAGTGTCGAGGCGCATATGAGGGAAAATGCGACCTTGATCATACAGAACACAAGAGTAATAGCTTCGTTGTTGATAACTCCAGAAGCGATCAGATGATATCCTTGGCCTTGTATAGGGGTTCTTTGCTCTATAAAAGAAAGTGTTGTGGGCCTTGAAACCATTGGCATTGAATGACCCAGTAGATGTGGCAGTGCCTGGGAACCTTGTCAGTCTTGGCTTTGGTTTCTGGACCTGAGGCCTATGCGCAATGTGATAGTCGAATTGGGGACCAGAGGCATGAGGCGGAGGGACCAGAACAGGCCATCGGACAGTGATTAGCTGACCATAGTTGTATGCTTGCTCAATTGTATGAGGCCTTGGTGGCGGAACAGGAGCAGTGGCTACAACTGAGGCTTCAGGCTGCACAATAGGCGCTTCAGGGGCAGTTGCCTCATTGGCTTCAGGCATGTTAGCCTCATTGACTTCAGGAGCATGTGCTTCATCGGCTTCATGAGCAGTTGGTGCAGGCTCCACATTCGGTTCAGCCATGACAACGTCAGTGGCTTCATTGGTGTTGGTGGTGGCAGCCTCAATGTTTTCAACCTCCACTTGAGAAGCTGGAGGGTCGATCACTGGCACGTTGATATCGGGAATAACTTCTTCAACGACAGGAGGTGTAGGGACATGATATTCTTCTTCTTGGGGTTCATCGGCTGATGCAGCCGGATTGTCTTCAGCAGCTTTAGTTTCAGACTCAGAGACATTCACAGTTGGAGTGGCTTCTGAAAACACTTGACGTGCAATAGGTTGGTGGTGCACTTCTCCTTCTGGAACGCTCGAAAGAGGGGCCTGAGGCCTTTGTCCTTTGCAAAGCCTGCGGAATGCTGGCGATGCCTTTGGAGATGGAGTTGGCTGGGCCTCAAAGTCTTCCTCTTTGTCTTGTTGTTGGGGAGTGACTTGTTGTTGGGGAGTACTAGGGGATTCTTATTGGTCTTGAGCTTCTTCTTGGAGGGAGCAGTATCAGAGGCTTCAGGATGTTTCCTTTTTCTAGCTTCAGCCTCGGCAGCCCTCGTTTTCTTCTGTTCAGAAGCGGTTGACCGGACCTTTGGCTTCGAGCCAGGCATGCTGCTTGGGAAGACTATGCGGGGCTCTTCCTGCCTTGAAGGTGCAGCTTCGTCAGTTGCAGACTTCTTTTTCTTTGCAGCCATTCTGGGGTCAATACCAGGACGGCCAAGTGCTTTGCGCTTCTCAGCCTCATTGTAAGCAAGCACACACTTGTCAGCCAGAGCCTTCATGCGCTCGCGAGAGCCTCTGGCTTCTTCACGCTTCTTGACAAATGTTTCCTTGAGGTCGTGCGGCATGACCATGAAGTTTTTGACGTCTTGCACGCTGAGCTTGGCCATATGCTTCTTGAACTGAGCCTTCTCATAGTCAATCTTGTGCTTCAGTTCAACAATCCGCTAAGCAAGAGCTAGCTCAGAAGCAATGGCGCCATTGAAGGCGACGCTGAGGCCAATTGGAAGTTGAAGATCATCAAAGCTAAGATTTGGTGTGTCAAACCACTCATCAATGAAGTTATGGATGATTGCCACATCAGAGAGAGGCAAATTATTGAAGATCTCTATTTCTTCCTTGCTCTTGATCAGTTGCTCAAGGGCATCATCTGCAAGATCTTCATCACTGGACAGATTAATGTGCTCTTCGCGTAGAATGGCAGCAGGGGTCAGAGTCAGATCAGTATTCTTGACAATTTTCTTTTTCTTCTCCTTCTTCTTGGAGATACGGGAGTGATCTTCAGACTGCACACTGACTTCAGGAGGTGCAGTAGCCAGTGGCTTCAAACGTGAAGCTTTTGGAGGAGCAGCTGACTTTGAAGCCTTGACTTTCTTTTGCTTCTGCGGCTTTGGAGTAGGAGTAGGAGCTAGGATTTCATCAGAATCAGCTTTGTCATCAGAGTGATCCACTTTTGCACCTTGGACCAAGATGTAAGAGATGAGGCCATCAAGGTTTGAAAAGGGACCGATGACATTGGGCTCAGCGTCACGTGAGCCATCAGCACGGGGAGCGGAGGGACCAGGGTTGAAGTCTAATCCCAATGACTTCTTGTTTTCCTTTGCAGAAGCCTATGCATGCTGGAAGTTGCGCTTGAAGAGATTATCGTCACGACACCAGAGCAATGACGTTGGGTCGGCATTCTCAGGCTGAGGTCCATGAACCATACAAGGATAGAAGCCTTGTGCAATAGCTTCAGCCCCGTTCTTGGGTGGAAGACCTCTGAAGAGAATATCACCCCAAGGGATTTTGATGGCACTCTTCGCAGCATATTCCTCGGTGACGAACTTGTACTTGAACCATTGTTCAGCCCAATAGCGTCGAATCCATTGGATTTGTGTCTTGCGCTGAGCATAAGATTCTTTAGGATCTGTATTGTAAAGTTCTGCAAGGTCATCAGGAAGATCCTTTGAGGTTTCCCCACGACACTGTCCGCTGCCCTTCCTGACTGATTTGTCTGTAGCCATGAATTTCAAACTGAATGGCTTCAATATGTTCAGAGGCTTCAAGGGCTTGCGTTTGCTGGACAGACAGGAACTGGCTTCGGGAGAATTAAGTTGGTGCTGCAAGAATTCTGCAAACGAATGCAGACTATGAGAACCAAGGGATTCTCCCACGGACATGTACCTGTGACAGCATTAGAGATGCGAGGGAAGGGGAAGAGGTCATATGCATTCTCAGAAGATTTTGAAGATAAATCAGTTTGAAGACATTGACCTCATGATGCGAAGACATTCACTTATATGCTGGGAGTTGGTTCCAGATTTGTACGAATCCGTGAATAAGTACAAGTGGGGAATCTAACTAGTTGTGAAGCTTAAGTGAATATACTAGGCAGTACGAGATGCAGACAGAATAGATCTAACATAGTATCGATAGAAACCAATTTTGGCGAGTAGGATGAATTTTGAAGATCAAAAAGATGGTAAGAATGGAGTTATATTTACCACACGAAGAACTGCTAGACGGGAAGAAGATGAAGCCGAGCAGTTCAGTCCACCATGCACTAACTTGGCGACGGAAGACACCTACGGCGGCGGCGGAGATGACGATGTTCGCGGCCGGCGTGAGGACGGCGTCGGAGAAGTCGCGGCAGCTAAGCGCTTCGTCGCTGGCGTCGTCGAGAGCTAGCGGTGGCGCTAGGGTTTTGACGAGGTGGAGAGGTGGAAGAAGATTTTATTTACCGCAGGGGACACATATTTATAAGCAGGTGTGCGGCACAGCGCAATTACGCAGGTGCCCCTGGCGGTTCACATCTGAGGGACACGTGGCAAGCATGCAACATGCAATGAGATGTCCCATGTTCCCACGCACGCCAGGTTTGTCGGATGGTCGTTCCGGCTTCTCCGGATTTCAATAGTAAGGATGAATCATTTAAAACAGACTTAAAGTTTGTCTCTGTGTCTTCTGCTGACAAGGACGCAGAGAAGACATTCGACAGTTTTAATAGAATGCATATGATTTGGACAGATAGAGTTTGAGATAGAAAGCATAGAGAGATTAGGGTCCGATCACATTCACTTAGTTCAGAAGATTCAACTTGAAGACATAGCTATAAGTGAATGTTGTAGAGGACAGAACTATATATATATATATATATATATATATATATATATATATATATATATATATATATATCAGACAGCAACCAAATCAACATAGTGAAGAAAATCAGGAGGATAAGTTGAAGTTGAAGACAAATCAAATGCGAAGATATTGCAGAAATAACGCCATGAGTGAAACACTTCAAACAAAGAAATTTGGTGGTGGCATTACCCACCGTATAGGAAATATTAGACCCAGACACGGCGCACAATTATCATGGCGCTCCGAAGTCAAATTCCACGTTAATGTATTCACACTCAGAATGTAAGTCTTCATTGATTGAAGATATACGTTACTTCGTGTGTTGCGCATCTAAGTCATCAACATGCATAAGTGTTAGGATGTGTGCTTGATCACAGGACATTTGAGGATTCCAAGATATTCAGCTCACACCGTAACTTGCAAAACCTTTCCTCATCCAAGGGCTTCGTGAAGATATATGCCAGTTGCTCTTCAGTGTTGACGTGAATGATGTCAATATCTTTCTTCATGACATGATCCCTGAGAAAATGATGACGAATCTCAATGTGCTTTGTCTTCGAGTGTTGAACTGGATTGTTGGCAATCTTGATGGCGCTTTCGTTGTCGCAGAAGAGAGGCACTTGTTTCAGATTGAAGCCATAGTCCCTGAGAGTTTGCTTCATCCATAGAAGCTGAGCACAGCAAGATCCAGCAGCAATGTATTCGGATTCAGCGGTTGAGAGTGATACACAGTTCTGCTTCTTTGAAGACCAACAGACAAGTGATCGTCCCAGAAAGTGACATGTGCCTGATGTAGACTTGCGATCCACCTTGTCACCAGCATAATCAGCATCCGAAAATCCAACCAAATCAAATTTTGAGCCCTTTGGATACCATAATCCTAGTGTTGGGGTGTGAGCCAAATATCGAAGAATTCGCTTCACAGCTAAGTGATGCGATTCCTTTGGTGCCGCTTGTAATCGAGCACACATGCAAACACTAAGCATAATATCTGGCCTAGATGCACATAGGTAAAGTAAGGAACCAATTATGGAGCGGTATACCTTTTGATCGAACTCTTTACCATTGTCGTCGGGACCCAGATGGTGTTTGGCTGGCATTGGCGTCGTGTATCCTTTGCACTCTTGCATTCCAAACTTCTTCAAACAATCTTGGAGGTATTTTTCTTGAGATATAAAGATGCCATTCCTTTGCTGACGAATTTGAAGACCAAGGAAGAACTTGAGCTCTCCCATCATGGACATCTGATATTGTTCTTGCATCATGTATGCAAATTCTTCACTATACTTCTGGTTGGTGCAGCCGAAGATAATGTCATCCACATATATTTGGCATACAAATAGTTCACCATCATATGTCTTCGTGAAGAGTGTGGGATCAAGGGATCCAGGTTTGAAGCCTTTGCTCTTCAGGAAGTCTTTGATTGTATCATACCAGGCGCGAGGAGCTTGTTTGAGGCCATATAGTGCCTTATTTAGCTTGTACACCATATCAGGATGTTTTGGATCTTCAAAGCCAGGTGGTTGAGCGACATATACTTGTTCTTCAATCTTGCCGTTGAGAAATGCACTCTTCACATCCATTTGATATAGCAAAATGTTGTGGTGGTTACCATAGGCTAGTAGTATGCAAATGGCTTCAAGCCTAGCTACAGGAGCAAATGTTTCATCGAAGTCAATTCCTTCAACTTGAGTGTATCCTTGAGCCACAAGCCGTGCTTTGTTTCTGACGACTTGACCATGCTCATCTTGCTTGTTTCGATATATCCATTTGGTGCCAATAATGTTATGCTTGCGAGGATCAGGACACTTGACAAGTTCCCAAACATTATTTAGCTTGAACTATTGAAGTTCTTCTTGCATAGCTTGTATCCATTCTGGTTCCACAAAGGCTTCAGCAACTTTCTTGGGTTCTGATATTGACACAAAAGAAAAGTGCCCACAGAAATTTGCTAGCTGTGTTGCTCTTGAGCGAGTAAGCGGACCAGGTGCATTGATGCTATCGATTATCTTCTCAATATGTACTTCATTTGCAACTCGAGGATGAACTGGACGAAGGCTTTGCTCTTGCTGATCACTGTCATCATTGGAAGGATTGTCTTCAGGCTGAGCATTGTCTTCAGGTTGGTTATGTGCAGAAATGATGAGTTCTTCTTCAGGTTGTGCTTCAGAAGGCATGATTTCACCAGTTCCCATTAGCTTGATAGATTCACTGGGTGAAGCTTCATCTAGTGTGTTTGGCAGCAGCTCTCTTTGTGAACCATTGGTTTCATCAAATCGCACGTCCACTGTTTCGACGATTTTGTAGAGATAGAGGTTGAAGATTCTGTACGAGTGCGAGTCCTTTCCGTAACCGAGCATGAAGCCTTCGTGAGCTTTGGCTTTGAATTTTGACTTGTGATGGGGATCCTTGATCCAGCACTTAGCCCCAAATACTCTGAAGTAGCTGACATTTGGCTTCTTGCCAGTAAGGAGCTCATAGAAAGTTTTGTTCAGAAGCTTATGGATGTAAACACGGTTGATGACGTGACAAGATGTATCAATGGCTTCAGGCCAGAACTTTCTTGGTGTCTTGTACTCGTCGAGCATTGTTCGAGCCATCTCAATGAGGGTTCTGTTCTTTCGCTCCATGATGCCATTTTGCTGCGGTGTGTATGGAGCAGAAAACTCATGAGTGATTCCCATTGTATCCAAATAGAGATCAAGTCTGGTGTTCTTGAATTCAGTGCCATTGTCACTTCTGATGTGCTTGATCTTGACGCCATAATTGTTCATTGCTCGATTGGCGAAGCGTCTCAAGACATCTTGTACTTCAGACTTGTAGAGAATTATGTGCACCCATGTGTATCTTGAGTAGTTATCAACAATGACGAAGCCATAGAGACAAAAAGTTGTTGTGAAGGTAGAGTAGTGAGCAGGGCCAAATAAGTCCATGTGTAACAGCTCGAACGGTTGAGATGTCGTCATGATTGTCTTTGATGGGTACTTTGCCCTAGTCATCTTTCCAGCTTCGCAGGCACCACACAAATGATCCTTCTTGAACTTGACATCTTCGATGCCTATGACATGCTTCTTCTTGGCGAGTGTGTGTAAGTTCCTCATGCCAGCATGCCCCAGCCTCCGATGCCAGAGCCAGCATTCTGAATCTTTTGTAAGAAGACATACGGCAAGCTGTGGTCCAGCTGAAAAATCTACCATGTATAGATCATCTTTTCTATATCCTTCAAAGACTAGAGACTTGTCAGATTCCATTAGTACAAGGCAACGATATTTTCCGAATATCACAATCATGTTCAAGTCACAAAGCATTGAGACAGACATCAAGTTGAAACCAAGGGATTCAACAAGCATCACTTTATCCATGTGTTGATCCCTTGAGATTGCAAATCTACCTAGACCCAATACCTTGCTTTTACCAGTGTCAGCAAATGTGATGTGACTCTTGTCTGATGGACGTAAGGTTGAGTCCATGAGAAGACTTCGATCACCAGTCATATGATTAGTGCATCCACTGTCCATAATCCATTCTGAAGCATGTGGTGTCATACCCTACAGTACAGTTAGGGGGTAGGCTTCACCAAGAGCATTGTGAAGCATAAACATTTGACAGGCAAGTGGATTATTGAAGCTTAAATCAAGATTAGGACTAATAGGATGAATGGCAATCGATTCAGGAACAAAATACATAGTGAGACCATTTGGACATTTGATCTTGTGCCCTACAAGTTGTTTTAGGTCCCCGGAAATGACATCAGACGCCTTTGATTTTCGGCTGGAGACCCTTTCCTGCAAAAGAGAGTTAATTCTTCTTAACCACCCACATCTTCAGGTGTGGCTTAGAAGCAATGAGTCTAAGTGCAGCATCTGAGAACTTCGGCTTTGGAGCCCTAGCAAATAGCCTTGCAGGAGATGAATGATACTCATATGAATAAGCAGAAAAGTTCTTAGTTTTATGAACATAGCGGTTTGAAGACACACGCTCATATTCATAAGTTTGAGTATGGTTTCCCTGCAAAACATTGGCGTTAGGGTGACTCAGGTGAGTCCTCTGTCCGTATGAAGCCTTTGGACCATATGACGCCTTAGGTCTGGGGTTTGTCTTCTTCCCAGGATGTGTCATGATGACATTCACTGAAAGATTCTCAAGACAGCTTTTGGGAACCCAGATCTTCTTCATAGGCGGTCCATTCCTGCAGTTAGTACCAATATACCTGGCAAACACTTCACCATTCTGATTCTTGAACAACTTATAGTTTGCATCAAAGGGTTCATCAATGATAATAGGGTTAGCATAGGTAAATCCAGATAAGGTGGATGGATCCACTGAAGGTCCTTTTGCAGCAACCCATGTGGTTTTGGGATACTGCTCAGTCTTCCAGTAGGAATCATCGACATTCATTTTCCTCTCGAACCCAACACCCTCTTTCCTAGGGTTTCGGTTCAGAATCTGCTTTTTGAGGACATCGCAAAGTGTCTGATGCCCTTTCAGAATTTTATACATCCCTGTTTCAAGCAATGTCTTCAACCTAGCATTTTCATTAGCAATAGTAGTGGCATCCTCCGCAGAGGGGTTAGTTAGCACATCAGTAGTTGAAGACAATGCAACAGTAGTAGCAGTGGAACATTCAGCAACAGAGGTAGCGTTATCACACTCAATGCATTTTAGACATGGTGGTTCAAATCCATCCTGAGCGGAACTGATCTGTTGAGCGAGAAGTGACTCATTCCCTTTTTGAAGATCTTCATGAGCCGCTCTCAATTTCTCAAGCTCTTGCTTCCTTTGAAGATAATCATAGGAGAGCTTTTCATGAGTGGTTGAGAGCGTGTCATGAAGACTTTCAAGTTCTTGGTACTTAGTATGAAGATTTTTTATGTCTTCAACTAAGGACTGTGAACGTGTCATTTCAGCGTCCAACAGGTCATCGCTTTTGTCTAATAGTTTTTGAATATGTTCCATAGCCTTTTGTTGTTCAGTTGCAATTTTAGCAAGTGTTTTGTAGCTGGGCTTGGATTCACAATCAGAGTCATCTTCACTTGATGTTTGAAAGTAAGAATCACGTGATTTTACCTTGGCACCACATGCCATGAAGCAGTAGGTGGGAGCAGGGTCGTCCTTGTCATCAACTTCAGCGTTGGTGTGGAAGTCATTGTCTTCAGGTGTTGAAGATGGACTTGGCAACATAGGCTGTGGCTAAAGCCAGACTAGCAACGCCAGGGTCGGACTCCTCTCCAGACTCCACCTCCACCTCCTCAGAAACAGACTCCTCCTCAGAATCCATTTCTTTGCCAACTCCAGCTCTTCTTATGAGATGAAGACTTTGATGAGGACTTGGAAGAAGACTTTGAAGATTTCTTCTTCTTCTTGTCATCAGAATCATATTCCTTGCTCTTCTTCTTCTTCTTCTCATTGTCCCACTGCGGACACTCAGAGATATAGTGTTCGGTTTTCTTGCACTTGTGACAGGTTCTCTTCTTGTAGTCATGAGTGGAAGCTTCATCATTTCTTGAGCTGGATCATGAAGACTTTCTGAAACCTTTCTTCCTAGTGAACTTCTGGAACTTCTTCACAAGCATGGAAAGTTCCTTTCCAATGTCTTCAGGATCGTCAGAACCGCAGTCAGATTCTTCTTTAGATGAGGAAACAACTTTTGCCTTCAAAGCGCGAGTTCGGCCATAGTTGGGGCCATAGATATCTCTTTTCTCAGAAAACTGGAACTCATGTGTGTTGAGCCTCTCAAGTATATCAGACGGATCGAGTGTCTTGAAGTCAGGGCATTCTTGTATCATGAGGGCAAGGGTGTCAAAGGAGCTGTCAAGTGATCTTAGTAGTGTCTTGACAATTTCATGCTTGGTGATCTCAGTGGCGCCGAGAGCATGAAGCTCATTTGTGATGTCAGTGAGCCGATCAAACGTGAGCTGGACATTCTCATTGTCGTTTCTCTTGAAGCGATTGAAGAGGTTGCGAAGAACACTGATCCTTTGATCTCTATGGGTTGAGACGCCTTCGTTGACCTTGGATAGCCAGTCCCAGACTAGCTTTGACGTTTCCAGAGCACTCACACGGCCATACTGCCCTTTGGTCAGATGACCACAGATGATGTTCTTTGCAGTTGAGTCCAGTTGAATGAACTTCTTGACATCAGCAGGGGTGACACCTTCACCAGTTTTGGGAACGCCATTCTTGACGACATACCAGAGGTCGACATCAATGGCTTCAAGATGCATGTGCATCTTATTCTTCCAGTAGGGATAGTCAGTTCCATCGAACATGGGGCAAGCAGCGGAGACTTTGATTATCCCTGCAGTCGAGATAACTAAAACTCCAGGTGGTTAAACCGAATCACACAGAACAAGGGAGTACCTTGCTCTGATACCAATTGAAAGTGCTAGTTATCGACTAGAGGGGAGGGGTGAATAGGCGATTTTTGTGAAAGTCTTCAAAATACGGATGTTTCAAAGACAAACAATAGAAATGACCTAATTGATATGCAGCGGAAGGTGAACTACAACAAGCAAACCATAGTCGAGTATGCAATAACGTGAAAGAACAAGACTAATAGCAGCTTGGTAGTAGGATCAATATGGAAGATAGTATGAAGCCAAACAACGATAGTAGTCAGGCAATGAAGTCAAACAGATAAGGTATATAAGCAATGACTTCATGTAGACTAACTCAAAGTAAAGAAGGGAAGGGATAGAACCAGTCACTTGTTGAAGACACAGGATTTGTTGGACCAGTTCCAGTTGCTGTGACAACTGTACATCTGGTTAGGGAGGCTGAGATTCAACTCAGAAGACCGCGTCTTCACCTTATTCCCCTTGAGCTAAGGACACCCAGTCCTCGCCCAATCACTCTGGTAAGTCTTCAAGGTAGACTTCCGAACCTTCACAGACTGCGTTCACCCGGCAATCCACAATGACTCTTGGATGCTCAGAACGCGACGCCTAACCGGCTGGAGGATTCACAGTCCTCAAGTGTAATAAGTCTTCAGGTCACACAAAAAAGAAGGACTTCAGTGATGCCTAACACTCTTTGGCTCTGGGTGTTTGGGCTTTGTCCTCGCAAGGATTTCTCTCTCTCAAAGGCTTCGAGGTGGGTTGCTCTCAAACGACAAAAGCCGTGCACTGACTCTGAGCAGCCACCAATTTATGGTGTAGGAGGTGGGCTATTTATAGCCACTAGGCAACCCGGCTTGTTATGTCCGAAATGACCCTGGGTCACTAAGGAACTGACACGTGTTCCAATGGTCAGATTTCAAACACACACGACAACTTTACTTGGGCTACAAGCAAAGCTGACTCATCCAGCTCTGGATAAGTTTTGCTCTCATTGTCTTCGCTCAAAGACATAGGATTTGGGTTGAGCATCACTTCAGTCATTCTGACTATGATCACTTGGACCCTACTTAACAGTACGGTGGTTCCTATGACTCAACAAAGAAGAAAAGGAAACAGCGAAACGACATAGTCTTCGCGCTCCATAGTCTTCACTCGATGTCTTCTCATGTCATAGTCTTCAATGTGAATATCTTCACATACCACCATTGTCTTCAATGTCTTCATACATTTTTAGGGGTCATCTCCGGTAGGTAAACCGAATCAATGAGGGACACTACCTGTGTTATCCTGCAATTCTCACAAACGCATTAGTCCCTCAACCACATTTGTCGTCAATACTCCAAAACCAACCAGGGGTGGCACTAGATGCACTTACAAGTGCTCACAATCATAAAAGATGTCCAAGATAGTATATTTATATGTGAAAACCTCTCTTTCTTTATTACTTCCTATTAATTGCAACGATAACCAAAACTATGTTTGTCAACTCTCAACAACTTTTATGCATCACACTTTTTATATGTGAAGTCATTACTATCCAAAAGATCAATATGAACTCTTTTATTCTTTTTATTCTTTTTACTTCCTCAAGATAAAAGCAGAATAGCAAAGCCCTTGACTCAACTAATCTTTATTATAGATAACTCACGGACTCGATTACATAAAGAGATCACAAAGCAAAACTCAAAACTAATTCATACCGAAACTTCAATCTACTAGATCAAGATATTACTAAAAGGATCGAACTAAGTAAAACGGTAAAGATAGGAGTGTGATGGTGATACAACACCGGGGCACCTCCCCCAAGCTTGGCAGTTGCCAAGGGGAGTGCCCATACCCATGTGATTATGTCCTCAGAGGTGATGAAGGCGGTGATGTTGATGGTGGATAATCGCACATTGAGCATAAAAGCTCCTCCAATTTGCGGATAATGCCCTTGAGTGCGACGATATGATCCTGCAATAAAATATTCTCCTGTGTGAGATGCTTGTTTTGTATACGAGCTAACTCAATCATCTTGAAAGATTCAATCTCAGTTGGGGTAAATAGGTTAGGTAAAGGTTGAGGGATGTTTTCTTCTTTCGCCGCCAGAGCTTGATCCTCCATGTCCTTCTTGATCCCTTCATCCTTGTTGATCTCCTCCGATTCTTCTATTTTCAGCTCTATCTTCAATAGCCAAGCATCCTTGTCTTCATTGTTGGAGGAGGGTGACGTCATGATGCTCTAGATCTGTCAAAAAAATAGCTAAAAACAAAAACAGAGGATTTTTGCGTGATATGGTGGTCAAAACTTTCGGCAAATTATATAGTGAATATTTACCGACTAAGAGAAGTAACGTGCAAGAAAACGGAGTCCGGGAGGCACACGAGGTGCCCACGAGACAGGGGGAGCGCCCAATAAGGGTGGGCGCGCCCTCAACCCTCGTGGAGGCCTCGTGTCCTTCCCGGATTACTTCTTTCTTTCCAAAATTCTTAAATATTCAAAAACTAAGAGAAATTACCATTAGAATTGTTTTGGAGTTAGTTTACTTACCATACCACATACATATTCCTTTTCGGAGTCTGAAACATTCTGGAAAGTGTCCCTTATGTATTCCTCCGGGGTTACGGTTTCAATAATATTAGTTTCAACATTAATAGGGTTACCTGAGATATAATGTCTGATTCTTTGACCGTTCACCACCCTCGGACTTGTGCCTTCGAAGTTGTTGATTTTTATGGCACCGGAAAGATAGACCTCCTCGATAATGTAAGGACCTTCCCATTTAGAGAGAAGTTTCTTGCAAAAAATATTAAACGAGAATTGAATAGCAACACATAATCATCTACATTAAATTCTCGCTTTTGTATCCTTTTGTCATGGCAACTTTTAACTTTTTCCTTGAAAAGCTTGGCATTCTCGTAGGCCTGGGTTCTCCATTCATTGTGTGAGCTAATATCAAATAACCTCTTCTCACCAGCAAGTTTGAAGTAATAGTTGAGCTCTTTAATAGCCCAGTATGCTTTATGTTCAAGTTCAAGAGGTAAGTGACATGCTTTTCCATAAACCATCTTATACGGAGACATACCCAGAGGGTTTTTATATGCAGTTCTATAGGCCCATAATGCATCATCAAGTTTCTTGGACCAATTCTTTCTAGACCTATTAACAGTATTTTGTAAAATTAATTTGAGCTCTCTATTGCTCAACTCTACTTGACCACTAGACTATGGGTGATAAGGAGATGCAATTCTATGATTAACATCATACTTAGCAAGCATTTTACGGAAAGCACCATGAATAAAATGTGAACCACCATCAGTCATGAGATATCTAGGGACTCCAAACCTTGGAAAAATAACTTCTTTAAGCATCTTAATAGAGGTGTTATGATCAGCACTACTAGTTGGAATAGCTTCTACCCACTTAGTAACATAATCAACAGCAACTAAAATATGTGTATATCCATTAGAGGCAGGAAAAGGTCCCATATAATCAAAGCCCCAAACATCAAATGGTTCAATAACAAGAGAATAACTGATAGACATTTCTTGACGTCTTCTAATATTACCAATTCTTTGACATTCATCACAAGACAAGACAAACTTACGAGCATCTTTGAAGAGAGTAGGCCAATAAAATTCGGATTGCAATACCTTACGTGCAGTTCTGTCTCCAGCGTGGTGTCCTCCATATGGTTCGGAGTGACACTTGCGTAGGATCTGTTCCTATTCATGCTCAGGTAAACAACGTCTAATAACACCATCTACTCCTTCTTTGTAAAGGTTTGGGTCATCAAGGAAGTAATGTCTTAAATCATAAAAGAACTTTTTCTTTTGCTGGTATGTGAAACTAGGTGGTATAAATTTAGCACCAATGTAATTAGCATAATCAGCATACCATGGAGCAGTACGAGAAGCATTAATGACTACTAATTGTTCATCCGGAAAGCTATCATCAATAGGTAGTGGGTCATCAAGAACATTCTCTAGCCTAGACAAGTTGTCTGCAATGGGGTTCTCAGCTCCCTTTCTATCAATAATATGCAAATCAAATTCTTGAAGCAAGAGAACCCATCTAATAAGTCTAGGTTTAGCATCTTTCTTTTCCATAAGATATTTAATAGCAGCATGATTAGTGTGAATAGTAACTTTAGAATCAACAATGTAAGGTCTGAACTTATCACAAGCAAATACAACTGCCAAGAATTCTTTTTCAGTAGTAGCATAATTTCTCTGGGCAGTATCAACAGTCTTACTAGCATATTGAATAACATTTAATTTCTTATCAACTCTCTACCCTAGAACAGCACCTACAGCATAATCACTAGCATCACACATAATTTCAAAGGGTAAATTCCAATCAGGTGGGTGAACAATAGGTGCAGTAATCAAAGCTTTCTTAAGTATTTCAAATGCTTCTACACAATCATCATCAAAGACAAAAGGAATATCTTTTTGCAATAAATTAGTCAGAGGCCTAGAGATTTTAGAAAAGTCCTTAATGAACCTCCTATAAAAACCGGCATGACCAAGGAAACTTCTTATACCTTTAATGTCCTTGGGACATGGCATCTTTTCAATAGCATCAACTTTAGCTTTATCAACTTCAATACCTCTTTCAGAAATTTTATGCCCCAAGACAATGCCTTCATTAACCATAAAGTGACACTTTTCCCAATTCAGGACGAGACTAGTGTCTTCACATCTCTGCAAAACTCGATCAAGGTTGCTCAAGCAATCATCAAAAGAGGATCCATAGATGGAGAAGTCATCCATGAATACCTCACAAATCGTTTCACAAAAGTCAGAGAATATAGCCATCATGCATCTTTGAAAGGTAGTAGATGCATTACATAAACCAAAAGGCATACGTTTATAAGCAAAAGTACCGAAAGGGCAAGTAAAAGTAGTTTTTGATTGATCTACCGCTGACACAGGTATCTGAGAGAAACCAGAATAACCATCTAGAAAGCAGAAATGTGTGTTTTTGGATAATCTTTCTAGCATTTTATCAATAAAAGGTAAAGGGTAATCATCTTTCTTAGTAGCTTTATTTAACTTACGGAAATCAATTACCATCCTATAACCTGTAATAATTATTTACGGAATCAATTCATCTTTATCATTAGGAACAACAGTAATACCTCCCTTTTTAGGGACACAATGGACAGGGCTTACCCATTCACTATCAGCAACGGGATAAATTATACATGCCTCAAGGAGCTTTAGTTTCTCCTTTCTTACCACTTCTTTCATCTTAGGATTTAAGCGTCCTTGAGGATCTCTAACTAGCTTGGCATCTTTCTCCACTTTAATTTTGTGTTGGCATAGAGTGGGACTAATGCCCTTAAGATCATCCAGAGTATATCCAATGGCAGCACGGTGCTTTTTTAGAGTTTTCAATAATCTTTCCTCTTCCTGCTCTGAAAGGTAACACTACTAGGAAAACCCTTATCAGTAGCGCTGGTTATTTGGCTATTAGTAGCGCGGGTGGGCGCGCTACTGCTACGGCGCTACAGCTATTTTTAGCAGTAGCGCTTGTTTTAACCAGCGTTACTGCTATCTGTATCTAGCAGTAGCGCGCCTCTGCCCGTCGCTACTGCTAATGCTAGTAGCGTGGCCCAACAAACAAACGCTACTGGTAAGCAGCGCTACTACTACTCCAATACCCCACGCTACTGCTAGTATTTTCTTTATTTATGTTGTTGTATTCGTATTTTTACATGTTTTATACAGTTACAACATACACATAGACTGTAACTATATGAAAAAGGAATGTCTCATCATAATCGTCGAAGTGGTACAACATAGTCTCATCATATCAACATAGTCTCAACACAAATGATGTCGATCTCATCATCATCTCGAAATAGCGATACAAGTTATAATGATGACATGTATCTTACATTGTCACCGTAGACACATGTTTCATCATCTACCTAAACTAAGACATACACGATAAGAGCGATCACGATGATCAAAAGCGGTATTATGTAGTAGTTTTTGTAGCGGCGCTGGTTCTGAATCCCCTAGTTTGCTATGAATCTCAAGTAACTAGCTTTGGCTTCCGCTCTGCTATCAAACCCTTTCTGGCTTCCGCCAGAGAAGCCAGAGACTTGGGCCTGACACTCTGGCCACTCATCATACACACCCGGAACATGCCCTACCTACACGGCATACCACTTCCTTGGCATCGTTGATCTATATACCTGTCAGAGATGCACATATATATACCATGAAGCAAATTCAACAAAACAGTTACGAAATAAAAGCAACATATATAGTTAACATAGTTAACAAATTTTATCATACCGAAAGTAATTAACTAGAGCCCGGCACCATACATCTAATAGTTCCGTCGTACTGAGAGATTCGAAGTTTCGTCGTACAGAAAGTACTCCCTCATTCCCAAAATATAAGGCATGGTTTGACTTTTCTGGTCTTCGTTGCACAACTTTGACTATATTTTTTATGTATTATATGTCTATAAAATTATTATACATACATATGAAATAAAATTGCTTTGCAAGACAAATACAGCGATGTCATTTATACATGTTCAATCCATATACTTTGATATATATTAGTGGTCAAAGTTGTGCATCAAAGACCGTAAAAAGTCAATCGCGCCTTATATTTTGGGAAGGAGGGAGTAACAAGTAACTAAACAGACACATTGTTTTAAGCAGTGCACTCTTCCCATCTGTCCATATCCGGGAGGACAGACCCAAGCTTAGTGATAGGCGTCATGTCCTGACGCTGTAGGGCAATGCGGGTTCGGACGCCGGCTCGCGATATTGGCCGGCGTAGAACATCCCATTCTCTTCGAGGACATCTTTGATGACGATGGACGCAATTTCCTATTGGATCTGGTAGAAATCATTTTGAAGTCGATTATCCGGCATGGCTCCAAAGGCTTCGGCCCATCTCTGGATATGGGTATCGGATGAAGATTTCATGCAAAGTGATTGCACATCCCTTCTGTACTCCATCATTAGATGGATGACGTAGAATCCATCATTCTCACTTCTTGCCGGTTGCTGGATGCAACAGAAGTCAGTCTTGTGGCTGAAACAAAGCCCGGCCTTATTTGTTTTTTTGTGTTGGATGTAACCACCCCGCATGCTGAAGCCCAGCATAGCTCTGTCCAGAACATACTTTATGTGTGTGTAATATTTCTTCTGTATGTTCTTTGACGGGTCCAAATATAGAGCGCGGGAGTAACGCGGGTAAAGAACAATGAGAACGGCACGGCACCGCCCGCTGCGCAAAATACACGATCAAGTTTAGCCTCCATGCGTGCAAAGTAACTATTGAAATGCACGAAAGGATGTATGTGTTATAGTGCTATCCGCGGATGACTTACCTGGGATGATAAGGTAGGAGAATCGTTTCTTTGTCATTATTGCTGACCAAGAATTCTTCGATGTACTGACTCGCATATTGACGGTTGGCGTCGTTGGCTGACAAGAAGCACTCATGCATGTAGTATGGGTCCGCGACCGCAAGACCAGTGACTTGCTCTCTCCTGACGATGTAGTTCATGTGCAGTGCATACAGGTGGATGAACGTAAAATTGAGTGTCCTCATTTGAAACATCTGGAAGATGTAATCAAACCTCAGGAAGAAGAGGTCCGCGGGGCATGTGTGGACATACATCTTGCAACTGCTCGGCACATGAACCGTATAAAGTGGGTATCCTGGATCATCCGAGGCGAGGAGGCTTCTCTCTGTCGATAGCACATGGTCATGGAGTCTCTTGAGATCCCCTTCTATGGAAGGTAGTGCATTCGCCAGTACCATTGGCTCTCCCGCGACATGGATTAATGGCGCATGTTTCGTCGGTACTTGGTCAACCTTGGTCGAAGGCAGCTGGCTGCTAGAACCAACATTGCCAGCTTTATTGGATTTTCTTGCCGCCGGTCTCTTCCTCTGCTTCTTCTTGGTGGGCTGAGGTGCTGGTGGGTCTGTCAGACCCTCCCTGAGCACCACCCCTAGTGTTGTCGGGCTCAGCATTGGACCACTCTGGCTAAGTAGTTGAGCTTGGGTGGAGCCGGCATCTGGAGGCGTGTCCTGCGAGCATTGGACGACTCCCGAGGACGTTCCGGCTATGGTACATGCATCTCATATTCATATGGTTGAATCGTTATTACTTCGTTGTCAAAGGCAGTATTGAAATACTGGTTAGGGTCATCGTCGGCATCCTCCATGTCATGATCCCTATCCTCTTCCATGGGGCAAATGGCATCATCTATCGGCGGAACGGTTGGCCCTCCTTCCTCATGTCTCTCGATCTCAGCAAGGAGCACAGACGATGCTTATTCTTGTGTAGGTGGTGTTGTGTTCATACCTTCATGAGGTCCCGTTGGTGCGGTCCCGGCCACCTCGACACGAAGAAGATTTTTCGGCCATAGGATCGGCCAATTTTTGCATTGGCCAAGCTGCGTGGGGGTCTCGTCATCCTCTCCATCGGTTTGTATTGGGCGAGGGAGACCCTCGTAGCCCGCTTTCACACTCGCCAGGGAGACCCTTAAGGCATTATCAGGCGTCTGCCGGTGGTGAAACAAATGATCCTTAGGCTTCACTATAGTACCCTTCCCCACATCCACTAACCCACCCTTCATGTTGTAAAGGAGGGTGAACGGAGTGGAGTCGGCCAACAAAGACATATACGTGCGGCGTCAGAGATCCAAAAAGTACGACAACTGAAGATTAATTAATTAGTTGAGTTAATGAAGGTGCGACGACGCGTATTTACCGTGAGGGCGTCGAGCTCAGCCAATGTCGACGGCCCGACATTCAAGCCAGAGACGGAGCTAGGGCTGCTGTGAGAGCTGGGCGCAGGAGCAGGTGCTGGAGGAGGTGCGGGTGCGGTTGCCATACTAGGTACGGGTATGGGTGTGATGTTCATTCACTTGCTCCCGGTAAAGCTAGGCATGGGAAATTCACTTGGTGGCGCATTTGGATTTTGTTGCACCCATGTGACCACTGTTGGAATCAAGGTTGTAAAGGCATCCACGAAATCAGATCTACAGGCAGCGATTATCTCAGCTTTGGTCTCAGCTTTTGCTTTCTCCATCGCCCGCGCCACCTTCTCGTCGATAGTCACTTGACTGAACTTCTTTCTCTGTCTTTTAGCCTCGGGGTCCTCGCTATAATAGTACTTCCAAGTGGCCCCATCCCCGGCGCCATGCACACATCCATATTGCGGCCGCTGGCCGGGCAGGTGTCCCATCATTATGTTCATGGCCCGGTTGAAAGGAGTGTCCCACTTGTACTTCGCCGACGACTGAGTCGACTGAGTCGACGAGTCGCTCTCAGCCGCCGCAAGCTTGTGTTGCTCTCTCTGCAAAATGGACCGTGAATGATTTATGAATGCGACTAGAATGTAGTAGACTTCGTTGATCAGAAGCTAATATGTAAGGTGGTAAAAAGATAATTACCAGTATTCTCATGAATTTCCTAGTCGGCCCGTCGGTGAAAAAAATCTTTTTCTTGGGGTCCCACAAGAATCGGGCCCTGATGAAGTCGTGCTCCTGCTGGTCGGTGAACTCAGCCAATGGGTCTGGGATCCCCTTACGTTCATGTTCTGCGTCCTCCTTAGCCCACACGGGCCTCTTTCCCGTGTAACCACGACTTCCAAGGCGGTGGTTCCCCATGTTCTTTGCCTGCAGCTGCTTGCCTCTCTCCGACCTGTCCTTGGAAGCTTCTTCATTGCAAGTCTCCTTGAACTTTTCAAAGTCCTCTATCGTAATTTTCGGATTGTCTACAACAGTCTCGGCGTAGGTTTCCTGGTCTACTTGAATAACCTTTTTCACCCTAGTTTTCTAAGCGCTCAATGCATTGCTGAACTTCCCTAGGGCTTTGTTGTTGATTTTTTTCATGGCATGATTATCCCATGGGTCGACTTCGTCATTATGACCGGGGAATAGGAATCTTGCGTGCAACCTAGTTAGAAGCAGCTTCTTCAACTGATCATTCTTCCGTATTTTTGTGGTGTCGATGTTAGTGGTATCCCATAGGATGCATGCTAGTTGGTTGCCCTAACACGCTGCCACTTCTCGCGGCTCTATTGGCTCGAACTCGCCAGGGTGCACCGTCGTGACCACCAGTCTTCCGGTGCCGAGCTCATTTCGGCATCGTGTCCTCTTTTCCTTCTTTCCCTCACTGGCTTGGGAGGTCCCACCTTCCGTGCTATAGTTAGGAACATCATCAGCGCCATTCTCAGTGCCGGTGTCGTTGGTGGCATCAGTGTCGGCGCCGGCGCCACCACCGTCGTCATCCGTCGGACACCCAGCTTCCTGTCTCTCCTGATCCGCCAAAAAGTCAAGGTAGGCGTGTGCTCGACCTAATTGGGAGTGAGAACCTCCGGCCTCATCGGTGCCGGTCATGTTTCCTAGGGTTCAATGTCGTAGTCGTTTAATTATCGAGCTTCATATAATAAAATTAATAATGACAAAAAAAGTGACGACCTTTTGTTTTGCCAGAAATGTTGTTCATTCCCGTCGCGACAAATCTCAAGCACTCGATATGTCCAACTTTCTAGCACAAGTCATGCCGAAATTCACGGAAAATTTTGGCATGACCTTTGCTAGAAAGTGCACATATAGAGTGCCTGAAATTTGCCGGAATGGAAATGAATCAACATTTCCAGCAAAACATAGGTCACTTAGGTCAATATTTTGCCAAATCATCAATATAAGCTGCAAAACTGATCTCACTACATAGAAGATCTCAATAGCAGCCAAATCATCACACACACACAAACACTAAATTAACTGAATCATGCACGATTCAGTTAACTAAATTTACTGTCAATAGCAGCAGCACACATGCATCAATATTAACACTAACTGAATTTCAAAAACAGCAGAAGCACACATGCATCAATATGAACACTAACTGAATTTCAAAAACAGCAGAAGCACACATGCATCAATATGAACACTAACTATCAGCACTAACACTAACTGAATTAAGCTAACTAACACTAACTAACACTAACAACAATTAAATTAAGCTAACTAACACTTGGGAGGGGAGGGAAAGGCACCTGTCTAGTGCTAGCTGGCGTTGATGGGCGTCGCCGGCTGCTTCACGGAGGGGTCGGGGTCGCCGGGGTCGCCGAGCTGCAGAGAGTGGGAGGGG